>NW_027458443.1:300000-395141 GCF_050624435.1 Tenrec ecaudatus
GCAATTCCGTGTTGAATTTCAGTCCGAAAATGAAACCGCTGGAGCCTCTGTTCAGCAGGCCCTGGTGTAGCTCCCAGAGGCACAAGGGTGCTCCTCCAGAATTTGGACGAAAAACGTTTTCACGGGAATAAGCAACCTTGATCAAGCCAGGTGGGTCTTGGAAAAACGAAATTGCTGCGTGTGCCTGCAATACTGACAAGCACTCACCTGTGTCACTCTATGGCGCATTCAGCACAGGAATCTGCATCGATTGAGCCAAGACAAAGGAAAGTTCAGGGAGGCAGCACCCGTGTAGAAAAGCATTTGTTCTTCAAAGAGGAGGCCAATATTGTGAAACGACATACCCATGGCAAATAGTTTTCATCGGCAGTTTCATGGAGCAATATTGCGGGGAGAGAAAAGGCACCACCTGAGGGAGGCACGCTCAAACAAACTACGTAGGGCAGGAGACGGGTCGCCCCCAGGCACTAGGGGTGTCGGGCCTCAACATTGTAAGCAGAGTTCACTGAAGTCCCTGAGAGAAGTTTTCTCCGGTGTCCTTCGTCTACGTTCCTAAAATTTACTCTGCGGTTTCTGATGACTCTGGGTTACGAACGGCCACCATTCACCATTCTCCTTACACTCGTGCGTCTCCATCGACCTTAAAGGAAAGGGAGGACACGCAGATGCTGGCAGCTAAATTCAGCAGAGTTAGTGTCAACACAAAAGAGACAGCTCTGTGGGGACCCGTCTTCCATGGTAAAACATTTCCTAACGAATAAGAAATCTTCCCATCGCAATGACAATATGAGAGAATTGCCACCGGTGGATTTGCCGATGTGCCTATAAACATCTTCTTCAGGCCATGAAGTAGTGAAGCAATGGAACTCAGGCGCTTCACCCTTTTTCCTAGACCAGTGAAACTTAAAGAGCCACTATTGACCTGTGAGACATGACGTTGCTGGAAGCATCAGTGTACAGAGGCATGGGAACCTCAAAGGAGTTTCTTCCGTGTGAAAATAACAACCAGGCTGAACTTCATGGCAGGGTTCCAGATTCCCAGGAATTCCACGGGCTGTATTGCTCAGAGATAGAACCTACTGCTTGGGGCACACTTAATCTGAAAAACTTGCTGGACTCACGGCTTTCCCAAACACCCAAGATTCTCAAAGAGCGAGCGTAAGTTTGACGGAAAAACAAACTGCCGGTAGCGCCTTTTGACCTTGAAAACGGCAAGAAGCAAGCTTTCCCTTAAACCATGAATCTCAGAAACATTGTGACAGTGAAGGAAAACCAGTGAGAGCAGATGTACTTCCAATAATCCAACACTTAAATGAGACCTCATACCTAAATCCTATCCTAAAAACAACCCTAATCCTAACCCTAAACTAGGTGAAAAGCTAACCCTAGGTGTAAACCTAAACAGAGATGTAACCCTAAGCCTAGGTCTAACTGTATTCTCCTAACCTTAAACTTAACCCTAACCTAAGGCTCACCCTAAAGCAAGCCCTAACCATAACCGTATGTCTACCCTAAGGCTAACCCTAATCTTAACCCCAAATCTGATGTGAACATGCAGCTGCCCCTACAACTAACCTTACTCCTAACCGTCATTCTTCGCCTGAACCTAACAACTCTATCCCTCACCTTCAATCGATAGCTCAATTTCACCGTTAATGTAAACCAATCCCTTAAACTAGACAGAGAGCTAAACTTAACCTTAATGAAAACGGATGTAACACACAAACCGTAAGCCTGACCCCAACTCAACCTCGCACACTGTCTAACCCTCACACAAATATTAACCCCAACCCATATCTAAACAGTCAAGTTTACCATAAGCCTAAATGAGACAATAGGTTCGCTCATCCTTAAGCACTAAACCCTACTCTTACCTTCAACCTCACACTCACCCTACATTTGATCCTCAGACTTACCATAACCCGAATCCTCACACAGCCGTAACTCTAACGTGAACTCTAACTCTGTCCCTAAACATGCCCAAATGCCTGTACCTATGCCCGTCTAAAGTTAAACCTAAACCGAAATCTTCTGTGCCACCATTTTGCAGCAGTTTAAAGAAGTACACTGGGAAAGATTTTTCTGCAAGGAAGAAACTGCAGGCGGCGTGCCTGAACTGAGAATATCATGCTGCACGAGTTCTTTGGCCTCAGATGCTAGAAGGGCCATGAGTGGGAAGTATAAAGAAACGGGACTTTACTTTCTCCGTGATCATCAACCTTTGTGGATTCTCTTTGTTCTAGACGCCTGAAATAAAGACAGTTGTCCTGAGTCACCTAAACCTCCACCGAGTGAGGCGCGGGAACTTGCCGGTATCAGAGAATTACGAAGAAGGCTGAACGTCCACAATTAAATGGTCATTGCCCAGAAAGAAGCGCCAGCCGGATCAGCCTGGGAAACAAGCTTCCATTAGACAATGAAGATGTGAGAATCTGGTACGGCCACAGTTCACGGTTTCCATAGATCCATGCAATTCCGTGTTGAATTTCAGTCCGAAAATGAAACCGCTGGAGCCTCTGTTCAGCAGGCCCTGGTGTAGCTCCCAGAGGCACAAGGGTGCTCCTCCAGAATTTGGACGAAAAACGTTTTCACGGGAATAAGCAACCTTGATCAAGCCAGGTGGGTCTTGGAAAAACGAAATTGCTGCGTGTGCCTGCAATACTGACAAGCACTCACCTGTGTCACTCTATGGCGCATTCAGCACAGGAATCTGCATCGATTGAGCCAAGACAAAGGAAAGTTCAGGGAGGCAGCACCCGTGTAGAAAAGCATTTGTTCTTCAAAGAGGAGGCCAATATTGTGAAACGACATACCCATGGCAAATAGTTTTCATCGGCAGTTTCATGGAGCAATATTGCGGGGAGAGAAAAGGCACCACCTGAGGGAGGCACGCTCAAACAAACTACGTAGGGCAGGAGACGGGTCGCCCCCAGGCACTAGGGGTGTCGGGCCTCAACATTGTAAGCAGAGTTCACTGAAGTCCCTGAGAGAAGTTTTCTCCGGTGTCCTTCGTCTACGTTCCTAAAATTTACTCTGCGGTTTCTGATGACTCTGGGTTACGAACGGCCACCATTCACCATTCTCCTTACACTCGTGCGTCTCCATCGACCTTAAAGGAAAGGGAGGACACGCAGATGCTGGCAGCTAAATTCAGCAGAGTTAGTGTCAACACAAAAGAGACAGCTCTGTGGGGACCCGTCTTCCATGGTAAAACATTTCCTAACGAATAAGAAATCTTCCCATCGCAATGACAATATGAGAGAATTGCCACCGGTGGATTTGCCGATGTGCCTATAAACATCTTCTTCAGGCCATGAAGTAGTGAAGCAATGGAACTCAGGCGCTTCACCCTTTTTCCTAGACCAGTGAAACTTAAAGAGCCACTATTGACCTGTGAGACATGACGTTGCTGGAAGCATCAGTGTACAGAGGCATGGGAACCTCAAAGGAGTTTCTTCCGTGTGAAAATAACAACCAGGCTGAACTTCATGGCAGGGTTCCAGATTCCCAGGAATTCCACGGGCTGTATTGCTCAGAGATAGAACCTACTGCTTGGGGCACACTTAATCTGAAAAACTTGCTGGACTCACGGCTTTCCCAAAGACCCAAGATTCTCAAAGAGCGAGCGTAAGTTTGACGGAAAAACAAACTGCCGGTAGCGCCTTTTGACCTTGAAAACGGCAAGAAGCAAGCTTTCCCTTAAACCATGAATCTCAGAAACATTGTGACAGTGAAGGAAAACCAGTGAGAGCAGATGTACTTCCAATAATCCAACACTTAAATGAGACCTCATACCTAAATCCTATCCTAAAAACAACCCTAATCCTAACCCTAAACTAGGTGAAAAGCTAACCCTAGGTGTAAACCTAAACAGAGATGTAACCCTAAGCCTAGGTCTAACTGTATTCTCCTAACCTTAAACTTAACCCTAACCTAAGGCTCACCCTAAAGCAAGCCCTAACCATAACCGTATGTCTACCCTAAGGCTAACCCTAATCCTAACCCCAAATCTGATGTGAACATGCAGCTGCCCCTACAACTAACCTTACTCCTAACCGTCATTCTTCGCCTGAACCTAACAACTCTATCCCTCACCTTCAATCGATAGCTCAATTTCACCGTTAATGTAAACCAATCCCTTAAACTAGACAGAGAGCTAAACTTAACCTTAATGAAAACGGATGTAACACACAAACCGTAAGCCTGACCCCAACTCAACCTCGCACACTGTCTAACCCTCACACAAATATTAACCCCAACCCATATCTAAACAGTCAAGTTTACCATAAGCCTAAATGAGACAATAGGTTCGCTCATCCTTAAGCACTAAACCCTACACTTATCTTCCAACTCACACTGCCCCTACATTTGATCATCAGACTTACCATAACCCGAATCCTCACACAGCCGTAACTCTAACGTGAACTCTCTGTCCCTAAACATGCCCAAATGCCTGTACCTATGCCCGTCTAAAGTTAAACCTAAACCGAAATCTTCTGTGCCACCATTTTGCAGCAGTTTAAAGAAGTACACTGGGAAAGATTTTTCTGCAAGAAAGAAACTGCTGGCGGCGTGCCTGAACTGAGACTATCATACTGCACGAGCTCTTTGTCCTCAGATGCTAGAAGTGACATGTGTGGGCACTATAAAGAAATGGGAATTTACTTTCTCCGTGATCATCAACCTTTGTGGATTCTCTTTTGTCTAGACGCCTGAAATAAAGACAGTTGTCCTGAGTCACATAAACCTCCACCGAGTGGCCTTAGTGAGGCGGGGGTACTTGACGGTATCAGGGTTTAGTGCTTAAGGATGAGCGAACCTATTGTCTCATTTAGGCTTATGGTAAACTTGACTGTTTAGATATAGGTTGGGGTTAATATTTGTGTGAGGGTTAGATAGTGTGCGAAGTTAAGATTTGGGGTCAGGCTTACGGTTTGTGTGTTGCCTCCGTTTTCATTAAGGTTAAGTTTAGCTCTCTGTCTAGTTTAAGGGATTGGTTTACATTAACGGTGAAATTGAGGTATCGATTGAAGGTGAGGGATGGAGTTGTTAGGTTCAGGCGAAGGATGACGGTTAGGAATAAGGTTAGTTGTAGGGGGAGCTGCGTGTTCATATCAGATTTGGGGTTAGGATTAGGCTTAGCCTTAGGGTAGACATACGGTTAGTGTTAGGGCTTGATTTAGGGTGAGCCTTAGATTAGGGTTAAGTTTAAGTTTAGGAGTATACAGAGTTAGATCTAGGCTTAGGGTTACATCTCTGTTTAGGTTCAGACCTAGGGTTAGGTTTTCACCTAGGATTGGGTTAGGAATAGGGTTGGTTTTAGTATAGGATTTAGGTTTGAGGTTTAATTTAAGTGTTGCATTATTGGAAGTACATTGGCTCTCACTGGTTTTCCTTCACGATCAAAATGTTTCTGAGATACAAGGTTTAAGGCAAATCTTGCTTCTTGCCGGTTTCAAGGTAAAAGAGGCGTCACCGGCAGTTTGTTTTTTCCGTCAAACTTACGCTCGCTCTTGAGGATCTTGGGACTTTGGG
Organism: Tenrec ecaudatus; assembly: GCF_050624435.1. NCBI lineage: Eukaryota > Metazoa > Chordata > Mammalia > Afrosoricida > Tenrecidae > Tenrec > Tenrec ecaudatus. Next base: position 305,536 of record NW_027458443.1, read on the forward strand.
ACCAGCAAGCTTTTCAGATTAAGTGTGCCCCAAGCAGTAGGTTTTATCTCTGAGCAATACAGCCCGTGGAATTCCTGGGAATCTGGAACCCTGCCATGAAGTTCAGCCTGGTTGTTATTTTCTCATGGAAGAAACTCCTTTGAGCTTCCCATGCCTCTGTACACTGATGCTTCCAGCAACGTCATGTCTCACAGGTCAATAGTGGCTCTTTAAGTTTCACTGGTCTAGGAAAAAGGGTGAAGCGCCTGGGTTCCCGTGCTTCACTACTTCATGGCCTGAAGAAGATGTTTATAGGCACATCGGCAAATCCACCGGTGGCAATTCTCTCATATTGTCATTGCGATGGGAAGATTTCTTATTCGTTAGGAAATCTTTTACCATGGAAGACGGGTCCCCACAGAGCTGTCTCTTTTGTGTTGACACTAACTCTGCTGAATTGAGCTGCCAGCATCTGCGTGTCCTCCCTTTCCTTTAAGGTCGATGGAGACGCACGAGTGTAAGGAGAACGGTGAATGGTGGCCGTTCGTAACCCAGAGTCATCAGAAACCGCAGAGTAAATTTTAGGAACGTAGACGAAGGACACCGGAGAAAACTTCACTCAGGGACTTCAGTGAACTCTGCTTACAATGTTGAGGCCCGACACTCCTACTGCCTGGGGGCGACCCGTCTTCTGCCCTACGTAGTTTTTTTGAGCGTGCCTCCCTCAGGTGGTGCCTTTTCTCTCCCCGCAATATTGCTCCATGAAACTCTGACGATGAAAACTATTTGCCATGGGAATGTCGTTTCACAATATTGGCCTCCTCTTTGAAGAACAAATGCTTTTCTACACGGGTGCTGCCTCCCTGAACTTTCCTTTGTCTTGGCTCAATCGATGCAGATTTCTGTGCTGAATGCACCATAGAGTGACACAGGTGTGTGCTTGTCAGTATTCCAGGCACACGCAGTAATTTCGTTTTTCCAAGACCCACCTGGCTTGATCAAGGTTGCTTATTCCCGTGAAAACGTTTTTCGTCCAAATTCTAGAGGAGCACCATTGTGCCTCTGGGAGCTACACCAGTGCCTGCTGAACAGAGGCTCCAGCGGTTTCATTTTCGGACTGAAATTCAACACGGAATTGTATGGATCTATGGAAACCGTGAACTCTGGACGTACCAGTTTCTCACATCTTCATTGTCTAATGGAAGCTTGTTTCCCAGGCTGATCCTGCTGGCGCCTTATTTCTGGGCAATGATCATTTAATTGTGGACGTTCAGCCTTCTTCGGAATTCTCTGATACCGGCAAGTTCCCGCGCATCACTCGGTGGAAGTTTAGGTGACTCAGGACAACTGTCTTTATTTCAGGCGTCTAGAACAAAGAGAATCCACAAAGGTTGATGATCACGGAGAAAGTAAAGTCCCGTTTCTTTATACTTCCCACTCATGGCACTTCTAGCATCTGAGGCCAAAGAGCTCGTGCAGCATGATATTCTCAGTTCAGCACGCCGCCTGCAGTTTCTTCCTTGCAGAAAAATCTTTCCCAGTGTACTTCTTTAAACTGCTGCAAAATGGTGGCACAGAAGATTTCGGCTTAGGTTTAACTTTAGACGGGCATAGGTACAGGCATTTGGGCATGTTTAGGGACAGAGTTAGAGTTCACGTTAGAGTTACGGCTGTGTGAGGATTCGGGTTATGGTAAGTCTGAGGATCAAATGTAGGGGCAGTGTGAGTTGGAAGTTAAGAGTAGGGTTTATTGCTTAAGGATGAGCGAACCTATTGTCTCATTTAGGCTTATGGTAAACTTGACTGTTTAGATATGGGTTGGGGTTAATATTTGTGTGAGGGTTAGATAGTGTGCGAAGTTAAGAATTGGGGTCAGGCTTACGGTTTGTGTGTTACATCCGTTTTCATTAAGGTTAAGTTTAGCTCTCTGTCTAGTTTAAGGGATTGGTTTACATTAACGGTGAAATTGAGCTATCGATTGAAGGTGAGGGATAGAGTTAAGTTAGTTTCAGGCGAAGGATGACGGTTAGGAGTAAGGTTAGTTGTAGGGGGAGCTGCATGTTCAAATCCGATTTGGCGTTAGGATTAGGCTTAGCCTTAGGGTAGACATACGGTTAGCGTTAGGGCTTGGTTTAGGGTGAGCCTTAGGTTAGGGTTAAGTTTAAGTTTAGGAGTATACAGAGTTAGACCTAGGCTTAGGGTTACATCTCTGTTTAGGTTCAGACCTAGGGTTAGGTTTTCACCTAGGTTAGGGTTAGGATTAGGGTTGGTTTTAGGATAGGATTTAGGTTTGAGGTTTAAGTGTTGGATTATTGGAAGTACATCGGCTCTCACTGGTTTTCCTTCACGATCAAAATGTTTCTGAGATACAAGGTTTAAGGCAAATCTTGCTTCTTGCCGGTTTCAAGGTAAAAGAGGCGCCACCTGCAGTTTGTTTTTTCCGTCAAACTTACGCTCGCTCTTTGAGAATCTTGGGTCTTTGGGAAAGCCGTGAGTCCAGCAAGCTTTTCAGATTAAGTGTGCCCCAAGCAGTAGGTTCTATCTCTGAGCAATACAGCCCGTGGAATTCCTGGGAATCTGGAACCCTGCCATGAAGTTCAGCCTGGTTGTTATTTTCACACGGAAGAAACTCCTTTGAGGTTCCCATGCCTCTGTACACTGATGCTTGCAGCAACGTCATGTCTCACAGGTCAATAGTGGCTCTTTAAGTTTCTCTGCTATAGGGAAAAGGGTGAAGCGCCTGGGTTCCCCTGCTTCACTACTTCATGGCCTGAAGATGTTTGTAGGCACATCGGCAAATCCATCGGTGGCAATTCTCTCATTGTCACTGCGATGGGAAGATTTCTTATTCGTTAAAGAAGCATTAAAACAGACTGGTAGTTCTGGGCCACTGTTCTTGGTGGCAAGAGATTGAAACCAAGTCCCGTGCTGTGGTTGACTTCTTTCACTAGTTTAATGACATCGAGTCCCATCCATATTATAGATTGTGCCAATTCTTCATTTCTCCGATTGGCTGAGTAACATCAGCAGCAGCAGTAGTGTGTACACATATATATCACATTTTCCTATTCATGGGCATTAGGTGGTTCTTATCTTCACCCATTGCAAATAGTATAGCAAGGAATGTTGGTGTACAAGTCTGTTTGCATGTCTTTTCAAATCTGGGTGTAGTAGATCAGATTTTTGTTGAGCTGCGACACTACTACCTACATTAGCGATACCATTTTACATTCCTACCAGCAATGGATACAGGAAATTTTTTTTTTTTGGTAGTGAGTTTGGTTAGGTTTATTTATTTTATTAAATCCTTTTATTGGGGGCTTGTATAACTAACTCTTTGCACAATCCATAAATCCATCTATTATGTCAAGCACATTTGTTGCCATCATCATTCTCAAAACATTTTCTTTCTTCTTGAGTCTTTGGTATCCGCTCATTTTTTACCCTTCTTCTCCCTCCCTCCCTACCTCACAAAACTTTGATAATTTATAAATTTTTTTTCATGTCTTACACTGTCCAATATCTCCCTTCACCCACTTTTCTGTTTTCCACCCCCAGGGAGGGGGTTATATGTGGATCGTTGGTTCCTCTTTTCTCCCCCACCTTCCCCTTACCCTCCTGGTATTGCTGCACTCATTGATCCTGAAGGGTTTATCTGCCCTGGATTCCCTGTGTTTCCGCCTCTTATCTGTATCAGTGTACAGCCTCTGGTCTACCCGGATTTGTAAGGTAGAATTGAGATCATGATAATTGGGGGAGGAAGCATTAAAGAACTAGAGGAAAGTTGCGTGTTTCATCAGTGTTATACTGCACACTGACTGGCTCGTCTCCTCCCTGTGACCCTGCTGTAAAGGGATGTCTACTTGCCTACAGATGGACTTTGAGTCTCCACTCCGCACTCCCCCTCATTCACAATGATGATTTTTTTTGTTCTTTGATGACTGGTACCTGTTCCTATAGATACCTCGTGATCACACAGGTTAGTGTGCTTCATCCATGTGGGTCTCTATCTTCAAGCCTTTAAGATCCCAGAGGCCATATCTTTTGATAGCTGGTACCATCAGCTTTCTTTTTCACATTTGCTTATGCACCTGTTTTGTCTTCAGCAATCATGTAGGGAAGGTGAGCATCATGGAATGCCAATTTAATAGAACAAAGTGTTCTTGCATTGAGGGAGTATTTGAGTAGAGTCCCAATGTCCTTTAATACTAAACCTATAAATACATGCACATTAGATCTACTTCTCCATCATCATATATAAATATTGGCATGTACACACCTGTATTTAGACCTTTAAATACTCTGACTCCTAATTCTTTCCTCTATTTCCTTTTGCTTTCTTCTTGTCCCACTATCATGCTCAGTCTTCATTTGGATTTCAGTAATTCCTCTAGGTTATACTGCTCTTGATCAAGCCCTACCAGGCCTCCTGCACCCTCCTGGCCATTGATTTTGAATCACTTATTGTTCCCTTGTCCCTAGGTTTGTTAACACCCACTTCCTTTCCCCCCACCCCCGCCTCCCCTGCTCCCATATCTCCCCAGAACCAGCAGTCCGTTGTTTTCTCCTTCAGATTGTTTATCCCGCCTATTTTTTCTAGATAGAATTGCAGAGATAATAATATGCACAAAAAACAAGACAGAGCAAAACGAAGCAACAAAAGAAAACCAAAAAAAGACAAAAAAAAAAAAAAAGAAAAGCCTGTAAATAGTTCAAGGTCTGTTTGTTGACCTTTAGGAGTGTTTTCCAGTTGAGTCTGATGGGGTGGCACACTCTGGCCCCAAAGTCTATTTTTTTACTCCCTCAAGACTTCTTTGCTCTGCTTCCTTTGCTGTTCTGTTGCATGGCTCTTAGTGTTTTGCCTCAGTGTGATAGGGTCAGATTGGGCACAGTTCCCACACTGTGTTTCCAGTGTTGTCCCCTGGTAGCACTATGGGTCAGTGAGGTACATCGTGTCTCATAGTGGACTGGCCATATGGTCCTCTCTGTGCTTTGACTTCTCTGAGTGGAAATATCGTCCTCAGGGCTTGGTGGGCCAGGATGTGTTCCACTTTGAACTACTTTCTTGTATTCATAACACTTGTAAATTCTTGTTTTAAAAATTTGTCCCCCATCTTCCTGATGTCCTTCTGAGAAAACAATCACTGTAAGCAATGTCTGGTTAAATTATATATCAAAAGAAATCTTTTTATTTACCCACCTATAAATGTGATTTTTTTTAGGACATTTGATGTATGTTTTTAAGTACTTGGTATTAGGTGTATTTGTGCTTAGTTTGTACAATGTAGACCATAATCTGGTACCCATAGAGTGACAGCAGATAGAAAAACCTAACAGCACAGGGTGTGCATTTTTCCTGTTTTCAGGGCCTAGTGCATTATGTGGAACAAAGCATGGTGGACCCTTTTTATATTCATCTAATTGCTTTAAAATGCTAAAGTAGATACTTACTCCTTTTGTTCTTCTGGTTTTAAAATGTGATCCATATCAAGTGTCTAAGAAGATGTGCATTTTATAGGTTGAAACTACTTCCTCTGTATATGAAAAAACCCTAAAGTATAGTAAAAAATATAGATGGGGAAATAGCAAATATTTGTTGAATGAATAAACTGCTGACTCCATGTCCAGCTACAGTAGTGTGGTGAGGATTCAGAAGTGCTCCTAGAAGCGGAGTGCTCATACAATAGAAACATCATGTAAGACCACCTTCTTCGGGCCATGATGTCAGGTTTTCTCTTACCTCAGTGAACAAATAGGACACTTGTCTTTTGAAATAATAGAAAGCAATCAGTGTGCAAAACTGTACAATACCAACTGGTTAAAGGAGATTAAATTATTATAGTATCATTGCATTGACAAGTTAGTTAACTTGGCTTTTTCTTACTTTAATCTTGTAATGTGTAAATAAAAGTTCTGAAGTAGAAGCAGCACAATTTGCTTAGGTAAACTGTTACGTACAAATAGGTAAAAATGTGTACGTGTATCAGTCCTTTGAAAAATATCATGGAAAAATTAATTTTTTTGGTTCTGTAGTGCCAGGAACTGGATTTAATGGTTTCTTGTGGGGATTGTAGGGGTGGTTGGTGGGAAACAGGAAGCTAATAACAATGAGTACAAGAAATAAGAAAATGTTCTAAAATTGATTGTAGTGGTAATTGTACAGTTTTTTGTACAATTCTTAATAACTATTGAATTGTTTGATGTGAATTGTTACATGTCAATAAAACTTAAAAATTTTTGTTGTTCTGCAGTGTATTTATCCATTTTCTCTTTAATTCTCTTCCTAGTAATGAAGCAAAATCAGACGGAAGAAGCAATTTGATACCAACCATCAAATTTCGGCACTGTTCTTTGTTAAGAAATCGACGCTGCACTATTGCGTACTTGTAAGCTGCTGTGATTTTACTTGTAGTAGCAGGAAACAAAGAAGAGTTTTCCATGGGGTTTCTCAATTAAGTTTCTGGTTGATAGCAACAGATCTCAGATTTATTTATCTCTGTGGTTATGCATGGAGCCCTGGTAGCATGGTTACTTGTTGGGCTGTGATCTACATGGTCCACAGTTCAAAACCACTAGTAGTTCCGAGGGGAAAAGGCCGTGTTTCTATTCCTGTAAATAATTACAATCTTGGAAACCCACAGGGGTTTGCTATGAGTCAGCATTGGCTTGATGGAAGTGAGAGTGTTTTCAGTGTTTATGCGCTGGACTGTTAACCAGAAACAGCATTTCAAAACCACCAGCTGTTCTGCGGGGAAAAGATGAGGCTTTCTACTCTTAAAAAAGAGTTACAATCTCGGAAACTCACTGGTGCGCTTCTATCCTGTCCTTACAGTGTCAGTATGAGTCAAACAACTCCATGTGGCAGTGAGTTATTTCTTTTAAGTTTGATTTAATGTAAGCATTTTAATTTCGTTTTTCCAGTTTAAAATTTGTATTGTAAAAGATTGCACTATTCTTGAAAGCAGAGAGAATAATATAGTGAAGCTCCTGGAGTTGTCTTATAAATTTAACAATACATTTTCCATAATTTATGACATATGTATGTTAGGCTACTTAAAACTAAGTACTAAACATCAGATAACATTTTACCACTATATACTTTAGGATACATCTCTAAGAAATAAGGGCCTTTCTGATCTTTTTCCACATTACTGCTGTGTCACCATCACAGTTACGACAATGAACAGTGCTAGGGGCATCAGCCCAGTTCCTATTCCCGATTTCTGGTAGTCCCAAAGATGTCTTCTTAGAGTAGATCTATTTGCATCAGAATCTTAAAAAAAAAAAATCCACAAATGACAGTTTAGTTGTTAAGATCCTTGAGTCCTTACAGATAGAACAGTGTCTGATTTCCTGCTTGTTTCTATGCTAATACTCTCAATGTCCTAGGTATGACCGGTTACTGCGGATTCGTGCACTTAGGTGGGAATATGGCAGTGTGTTGCCTAATGCTTTACGATTTCACATGTCTGCTGAAGAAGTAAGTTAGCACTTTTTCAAGTTAATGATTTTGGGAAAATACTGAGATCCTGGCTTTTTTTTTCTACAATGATGTTTACTGGTATTTCTCTGTTTTCTGTAAATTTTCTATATTTTGTTTGTGAGAATGTGTAGAGGTAAATATAAACTACTAACTCAGCAGTTTGTATATATAATTTATTGACACATACTTTTTGAATTAAGCAACCATTCTTACCATACTTTTCTGAGTTATTCCTCACTAGCATAAGCTTACTACTCCAAGATTCCTAGCTAATCTTTTGAGTTGCTATCATTTGATCCATGATTTGATCACCTTTTCAGCAATAAGTTTTCAGCGTTTTTTAAGCAGTTAGTACTTACTGCGATAGGCATGGGAAGTATAAAACCAAACTCATTACTCTCAAGTCGATTGTGACTAAAACTGCCTCAGAGGTTTATAAGGCTATACATTATTTTTGTTTTGAACTGTCTTATTTGGCACATAATCCATATACACTATCAATCTTTATGGAAACCAACTGCCATATTTTTCTCTTACAGAGTAGCTAAGTGGATTCAAATTGCCAACCTTTCCATTAATAGTGACAAATGTGGCAACTGCCACTGGGGTACCCTCCTGGAAGGGAGTAGTAGTAAGTAATTCTAGTGCTACAGGGAAAACTGACAAACAATAAAAAAAGGAGTTTCTTTTATTTATTAGTGATTCATCAGTGGAGTTGAAAAGCCGACATTATTCTTAGGAGATATGTAGTTTTCTAGTCAGCATGAATAAATATTCAGAATAAGATGAGTATTTGTCACTGAAGGTAGGGTGCTAGACCAGTATTTCAAGATAGAACATTAGAGTCAGAACACTTGGTTTCAACTCCTGACACTGCTTTCTAATCTTGGGCAAGTAACCTCATTGCTCTGTGTTCACTCCTTTATTTACAAAATGGGGTCATAGTGTGTCCTACTACAGCCTTGGTTCTCAACCTTCCTAATGCCACGACCCTTGAATAGAGTTCCTCATGTTGTGGTGATCCCCACTCTTAAAATCATTTTTGTTGCTACTTCATAACTGTAATTTTGCTACTGTTGTGAATTATAATGTAAACATCTGATATGTAGGATATATTTTTAGTTTACAAATTGAACATATTTAAAGCATAGTGATTAATCACAAAAATAGGTAATTATATCTTGTGAAATACTGATTTCTAATTATAAATAAATGAAATTTTGTCTTGAAGCATGGTGTAGCATGAGTAACAGTCTTAATATAACAATAGTGAACTACATTGCTACATTTTGCGACAGTGTGCGTAAAAAGCCAGAAGGTTGAGATAGTTTCTTTCTCACTAGATCAGAAATTCTCCAGACAGTCTTTGCAAGAGCACAAGATCATCTTCCACAACAAATCTACTTCTTTATTTAGACTTGATAACAAACAAGCTGGAAAACCCTGTTTCACAAAGATAAGTTGTTGGAAATGGAAGAAAAAGGTGCAACACAGTCTCCGACAGAACAGGACCTGACTGCAAACACTTGATCCAGAATTTTGTAACTGGCATTGTAGAGAAATCAGTTCTCGCTGCATCGCTGTTAGTTCAATAAACGTCTCTTGTGCTATCTCAGGAACATCTTCAACTTTGACTGCAAATGGGCTTCTGGCAAGTGCAAATGAGGTGTCGGGTAGATTTGGAAAGTACGATGAAATTTCATCTGCAAGCATATGCAAGTGTTCTTTCACAGAAATTGTAATCCTTTTGTCTGGTTCAGTGTCATGTTCTTCAAAGAAAACAGATAGGGTAGGCATGTAAATTTTATTTTCTTTTTATTATTTTTTTGGTAAATTTTATTTTCATCCAATTTTTTCCCCCAAAGCTGATGTTTCCTTTGGAATGATCAGATATTTTCAGATAAATCAAGGCATGTTGCATTTTGTCCTTGCAGTAATAAATTGTAACTCATTCAAGATGGCAAAGATGGCAATCAAACTATTTTCTGTATCTCACTTTTATCGCTGCAAAATGCTTTGAACTGCGGTCATGTTTTCTGATAAAAAACGTTTTGAGTTCATCACCATGCTCAAAAACACCTTTTAAAACTTTTCCTCTGGACAACCGTCTCACTTCAGTTGCGAAAGCAGTAGACTGTTTAAAGTGCTCGCCTTTACAAAATTGACAGAATTTATGATGCTTCTCATTACTTCTTGTAACTCTTTTGGCCGTGTATTTGTTGCTAATATTTTCTGATGAGTTATACAGTGAGTTCCGGTGACTTTCGGTGACTCAGTACCAAACGTTGAAATTCAGATTGACATCCTAGCATAGTGGAGCATCATCTGCAAACACCACAAACCTTTTCCCAAGAGATCTTATGCTCTTTCAGAATGAACCAACTATCAAATACATCACGTGTAGTAGTTGCCATTTTAAGAGGTTTGCAAAAAAAGAAACTCATATTTAAAGTCGCCATCATTAATATGCCTCAGGTAAACAGTAACTGTGAACAGTTTGCAACGTCTGTAGATTCATCACGCTGGATGCTAAATATTGGAAGTGGAGCAGATTTACTTTCCAGGATTATCTGATCAAGAATATCAGCAGCCTTGTCTGCTATTCTTCTGCAGGCAGTGTCATTTGATAAGAAAATTGCGCTCAATTTTGTAACAAATTCATCTCTGATCATAACTCGAACAATTTACTGGCCCCTGGCAACAGTGAATCCTCAGCAATGGTGTAGGGTTTCATAGCGCTGGTGATTCTGAGTGCCACCAAATATGAAACTTCAATGACTGCTACGTTTTGTTTGTGGTACTTGCCACCAGTGTCAAGTCTGGCTTTCTTGAGTTTATCATCAGCTTTGCTTTTAAAATAGTTGGTATCCTTGCCAGCAAAGCTCGGGTATTTGCTATCAAAATGGCATATTAGTTTGTTCAGCTTCATAGATTCAACTAATAGAACTTCACAACAAGTAAGACATTGTAGTTTCTCAGTTCCTGCTGTCATTGAAGTAAAACCATACCATAAAAAATCCTCACTATCTTTTCTTAACGTTCTTCTACATGATCCATTGTCATGGGATGGTTGGCTAATGAAAATAATATATAACCATAGCTTTAATAATACAAAAGATGGCTCTCCCTCCTCCACCACTGCCACCTCCTCCTGCTGTTCCTGCAGCTGCCTGTGTGCTCGTTTGGTGCGGACCTGGTACCTCTTTTGAGAAGACTTCAGCATTCACCCTGGCCAACAAAAAACTCAAGGGAGGAGTCAGGACTGAGAACAATGATCAGATTAACTTGAAGGTGGTAGGGCAGGATGGTTCTGTGGTGCAGTTTAAGATTCAGAGGCACACCCACTTAGTAAGCTAATGGAAGCCTATTGTGAACAGGGTTTGTCAATGAGTCAGATCTGATTTGATTCGACAGACAGCCAATCAATGAAACAGACACACCTGCACAGTTGGAAATGGAGGATGAAGATACAATTGATGTGTTCCAGCAGCAGAAAGGAGGCATCTTCTAAGGGAGCCTGCTCCTTTCCTCCAGAACTCTCTTCCAGCCGACCAATAATCCATTCTCGATTAGAAAACCACAGTTTGATTCCACCACCTCCTGACAACTACAGTATAGTTTTCTCTTTATTTCATTTCCCCTTCCTCATTCCTTTATTGTACACAAAGTAACTGGTGCATGTACACAAGCATATTAAATTTTTCCCTTTGTTTATTTATTCGTTTACTAAATCACCAATGGTATGTTTTGATCAACATCAGGTGGAGATGGGATGGGGAAAACACTGGTTCTGTGAAAGCTCCCCTTCTCCATCAGTGGCTTGCTCATTCAGCTTCTCTCTTTGTATTTCAGTAGGTTATTTTGCTCTCACTGTTTAACAAAAACAAAAAAAATGACATGAAAAAAATCCTTGCATGCCTTGTTCGATTGAAGAATTTTTATGTTTTTCATTTATCATTGTAAAACCAAGGACAGTTTTATAACATTTTTGTATGTAGCTATTACATGTAGGGCAATCTGTCTTTAAGTAGGCGTAAATTACTCTCAATGAAGCCTAGATAGTTTTCCCTTCAAGTCAAGCGTCTTTTTTAAATTTCTTATTTAAAAAAAAATAGTACTAAAGATGATACATGGTACAATTTAGTCAATATAGTTTATTAAAATTTCCTATGATTTAACATTCTCTATGTTGTGTTTTTACATACCTGTTACTATCACAAGGAGCAGTATTCACATCAACCACAGCTGAATATAAAAAGACCAATCAGCATCCAGATAAAGTTCCCATGGTACAGATATCGATTTTTTGCAGTAGTTTATGATTTTACCCAGAAATAATAATTCATGAAGTGTCATTTACCACCAATACTGCTGCTTTTAACACTGTCGCCGCTTTTAACACAGTAGCTGCTTTTAACACAGCAGCTGCTCTCTACGCATGTGTGACTTGTCCACATAAACACATTGTGGTGCCAACCCTGTCACATCCACCTTTATTTGTACAAGTTGAATGTGATGGGGTTGTCTGATTATGTCATTACGCTGCGTACTCGTATGTGGGCAGACCCTCCTGGAGATGGATAGAGGAGCAGTGACTTGGTTCCTAAGACCATTGGAAATACATGTTTTCCAATGGTCTTAAGTGACTCCTGTGAAAGGGTCCTTTGACCCCAAAAGAGGTCGTAACCCACAGGTTGAGAACTGCTGTATTAACAGGGTTGTTACAGGATGATTAAGGCTGCCCATTTGGAACATAGCATAGAACGGAATGTGATCAATGCTGTTATTGTGTGAGTTTGGTATAGTATATCACTTATGAAAGAAAGTGTTAGTCTGGGTTGACTAGAGGAACAGTCATACACTCATGTGTATAAGAACTTTATATAAAAGAGCAATTATATATTGAGAAAACATCTCAGCCCAGTTCAGATCAAGTTCCTAAGTCCGATATTAGCCTATATGTTCGGTACTAGTCGATAAATTCCTCTTTAGATTCACAGTATATGTAATGATGCCAAATGCAGGAATATCGCAGGCCAGTGGGTAGAAGGTCTTGTGGATCCAGTGGCAGTGTATGCATTTCAGTGTTGGCACGGGTCTCCTCCAGCTCTCTGACTGTCTCAGCGCAGAAAAGGAAGGCAGAGAGACTGGGTTTGATCTCCATTGAGCTACTTATTTCTGTCATGCCTCAAAATGAGGTCATCAAGCTGCAATTTTATTGACAGGCTGACAGGATATAATGTAATTGCCACGGCATGTATTCAGTAAATTTGCCATGAGTTTTATAAACAATTTACTTGCTAACTGCATTTAAAAAATTTAACTTGAGTTTAATTGACATAATTCATATACCACACAACCCAGTGGTTTAAATATATTAAAAAGAGCTGTGCAGTTATGATCTCCATCAATTTTAGAACATTTTCTTCAGTCTTAAACTCACCATTTGCCCCAGCCTGCCCTGTCCTAACCCAAAGAAACTTAATCCATTTATAGTCTTCACAGTAACTAAGTCCTATCCTAGATTTTATTTAAAGAAAATCATATGCGTATGGATTGTGATAAGAGTTGTATGAGCCCCTAATAAAATGTAAAACACAAAATAAAAAAAACACCTAACTATCCTAAGTCATCATGGCAAAATATTGAATGCTCAATAAACCACTGAAAACTCCAAAAAAAAGAAAGAAAATCATATGCAAAAAAAACAGCCCTCAATCCAAAAGAAAATATAAAAACTAGAACAAATTTAAAAGGGACCAAAAGAGAGAAAAACAATAACGTTAAAAATTATCTGTGTTAATCTACTTTCCAATGCACTCAGTGTATAACAAGACTATTTCCATTCTTTGTTCATGGTCTAAGGAGATTCACTGGAGGCTTAATCTGTGTGGGAACTGTGCAAATGGAGTTTGGGCTTCCACTGTCATCCGCAGTCTGCTCAGGTTTTAATCTCTAATACCATTGCCTCCTCTGATCTTGGATTGCTAAGTACATTTCCATGCTTTATTTTTATTCTGTTCATGTTCTGGAGAAAGAAACAAAGTACCTCAGCTTCTTGAGGGAACTACTAAATAATTACGTTACCAGTTAATTTTTCAGGTTCTTTTTCCATGGTCTTTGTGCCGGAATCTTACATTAAGTGGACTTGAGGGGTGCCTCTTTATTATGGTGAAATGAACAGAACATGTTCTTTCTCTAATAACAATAGCTATAGTATTTTTTTTAAAACATAGAGTGTTTAAGAGTAATAGTTCTTGTAGGATTTTATCTTAAAATTTAAGTAACCAATAGATGAGGATTTTATTTTAAACATAAATACATGAACTTGTCGTGCATAAACTTTTTTAGTTTAGTACAAGGTAGTCATGACAAGGCACACAAGTAAGACTTCAAGATGCTGATTTTCGAACCAGAAAATTATAATTAACAATTATAATGTTAGTCTTGAGATTAGATTTCCATACTTTAGACTTCATTTTGACCTTGAGTTCAATGGAAATCCCTTATAGCTGGGGTCCAAATTCAGTGTTAATAGAGTCTCTACAAGGTCTAGTCTATGGAGAGAATCACTGCCTCTGCCTTTTCCTTCTCAGAGCATAAACCGAAATTCAGTTTCTATATGTGAACATTTCACTTTGAACTCACCGATAAGGGATAGGTGATGCCATCTTTAACAAAGATTAGTGTATTATTTTTTTCCATGAAGGTAGACAAATAGTAGTTTACAAGTTAGAGACTCCAAGACACTTTAGAGAGAGATAATCTTATGTCATAATTTCTTTTTAAAAAATCATTTTATTGGGGCTCATACAACTATTATCACAATCCATACATACATACATTAATTGTGTAAAACACCCACTGCCATTGACTTTTAACAATCCTTAAGGATGAGCAAAGTAGAACTGGCTCTTTAGGTTTCTGAAGCTGTATTTCTTTATAGGAGCAGAAATCCCCTTTCTCCCTAGGTGTAACTGGTTGAGTCAAACTGTTGACCTTGGCTTTAGCCAACACATAACCCAATACTAACCAACATAGTAGTGGTGGGTGCCTTCTCGTCAGTTCCGCCTCATAGTGGCCCTGTCTAGATCAGCATGAAGTACTACTGGACTCTGCATCCTCACAATTGTTATGTTTGAACCCATTGTTGAGTTACCGTATCAATTCATCTCCTTGAGTTGTTTTTGTTTTTCCCACTGACTTTGCACTGTACCAAGTATTGTGTCGTTTTCTAAGGACTGGTCTCCTGAAAACATGCCCAAAACGTGTGAGACAAGTCTTGCCATACTCATCTCTAAGGATCAGTCTGGCTGTGATCTTCCGAGACAGATTTGTTTGTTCAGTTAGCAGTCCATGGTACTTTCGGTGTTCTTTGCCAACATGCTAATTCAAAGGCATCTATTCTTTGGTCTTTATTAATTGTTGTCCAACTTTCATATGCTTATGAGGCAATGGAAAATCCCATGGCTAAGGTCAATGGAAAATCCCATGGCATTGCTCAGTCCTCAAAGTGTGACATCCTTGCTCTTCATCACTTTAAAGTAGAATTTCAGAAATCCAAAATCTGTTTAGTGAAAGAAATTTGTCACAAAATAATAAATACTGTGTGGATCTATTTAAAGTACAAATAATGAACAGCACTAAACTAGTGTTTTAGGGATGCATTCTTGGGTGATAATGTAAAATTTTCAGAATGGAACAAAATGATAAGTCTCCATTTTGGGGCTGAGGATGTGTTACTCCTTGACCAGGCTGTTTCTTAATAATGTCATTAACCTGTACATCTTTGTTTTGCCTACCTTTCTGTAATTATACATAAATAAGATTCTGAGGAGATTGCAACTAATGTCACAAAACAAAATATATATAAATTACTGTATAAAACATGAGTTTTCTCTGTAAACTTTCACCCTAACCATAATAGACTTTAAAAAATAACAAATGCCTTTTATTATTATTTCCTTCCCCCAGCCCTTTGGCAACTCTTAATCTACTTTTTTACATTTATAGAATTCCAATGACTGACTTTCCTACAAATGCAGTCGTAAAATAATGTGACCTCTTGCGCCACTTTACATGTGATAAAGGTTTACCCTTGTCAGATACAACTTAGAACTGAATTCCAAAGTAAGCCTCATTTTGCTTGTCCTTCCTTCTCTTTGGGGACATTTGCATTGTCTGCTCAAGCATGTTGTTCCATTCTTATAAAAAGAGTCCGTGCAGTATTTAATGCGACCATAACTGAATCATGTGTTTTTCGTAGTGTTGTTTGTGGTTGAATGGTTTTTTTTAGATCTGTGCTTAGGTCTACTGGTTTGTAAGCTATGTGATAACAAGAATTTTGTCTGTTTTGGTTGAATGCTCCATCCTAAGTGCACAGACAGTTCCTGACTCGTAGAAGACAACCGTTAATGTTCGCTATATAAATACAGGAATGCCACACTCATGATCTACATGGGCGTATGTGCTGTTTGAAGTCACGATTACATAATGTTGGCAAGCTTGTTTTCTTTGTCACTTGGTAAAAAGACCATTTTTCTGTTTTCAGATAGAATGGTTCAATTGTTATAAGAAGTCCCTTGCTACTTACATGAGGTCATTGGGAGGAAATGAAGGTTTGGACATAACACAGGATATGAAGCCTCCCCAAAGCTTATATATTGAAGTAAGTTTTACCTCTTGAGAATGGATTTTATTGAATGTGTGGATTATGCTCCTATTATGTAAGAAGGAGATATGAATATAGTTTTGTTAGGTGCCACCAAGTCCTATTCATAGTAACTAGATGTACAACAGAATGAAACACTGCCTTGCCCCGCACCCTCTTCTCAAACATTGCTGTTTGAGCCCATTATTGCAGTCATGGTGTCAATGTGTACCACTGAGAGGCTTCCTCTTTTTGACCATCCAGGGACTTGCCATCCAGATGACATATACACGGAGTCGGCCTCTTTAAGGGGCACTCCCGCTGTAGCTCTTCCAGCATAGCTTTGTTTGCTCTTCTGGCTGTTGATGTTTTGTCAGTGCTTTTCTGCGATATCATAATTCATAGTTATCAATTCACCTCTGTCTTATTCATTGTTCACCTTTCATATACATATTAGGTGATTAAAAAATAGCATGGCTGGGGTCAGATAAACCGAGGACTAGTTTTCATAGTTTTACTGAGATAAAAGGACCCCTGGTGGTACAGTGGTTACACATTGGGTTGCGATCAGCATGGTCCGCAGTTCAAAACCCACAAAAACTCTGTCCCTTGACTCCACCCCTTGAGGGATAAGATGGGGTTCCTGCCAGGTCTAGAGGCCAGGTGTGTGGATTTCTCACCCAATGGGGGGGGGGTTAAATTAAACCTCTCAAGTCTACTTTGAGATTGGTGCGGGAAGTGCTAGGCTTCTCTTTCCCCCTTGCCCCCTAATTGTGTTGTTTTGCTAACACATTTCCTGCTTGGGGGTGGCAAGGTGAGGAATGTTGAGCAAGGGCTGGTGGAACTGTAGAACAAAGCAAAAGTTAAGCTTGGCTAGTGACTGTCTGCACCAAGCTGACTCTGCAAAGCTGTTCTTCACCAGAGGACAGCAAGCCAAGAGGCTTGGTCAGCTGGGTTAGCTCAGGGACCAGAAAAAATTGGCTATGCCAGGCAGGAGGGAAGCTTCCCCAGCGTGTGGACAGCCTATAACAAAGAGGGGAATCTGTTAGTAGTTGCTACTGCTCTCTCAGTTTAAGAAGCTTGGATGTACTTCATATTGAGATTCTCTTCCATGAAGTTTAGGATATCGCTCCTAGTGGACCTTCTCTATAATTGCTGAGAGTTGTCCGAGTTTGTTGTCTGACAGTCATTTTGCTGACTCTGCTGCTCTTTAACACTTTAAAGAAGTCTTTTGCAGCATTTATCTCATGGCTTGATTTCTTCACTAATTCCATGAATGTTGATTATGCATTGAAATAAATGAAATCCGTGTCAATTTATTTTTTTCTCTTTTTATCATTGTGTTTATTGGCCCGAGCATGAGGCTTTTTTTTTTCCATCGAGCCATAATCCCTACAGAAAGCTTTAGTCTCAGTTCTTCATTAATGTGTTGAATCCTCTTAGCTTTCCATAAGCAAAGTTGTATCATATGCATATCACAAGGTCTCTGCTTTTACACTGGACATTTTAATACTTTCATATTGAAAGTTACTACCACTAAGGAAGTACTTACCAAGGAGCTTCAAATGTTTCTGGGACTTTTTTCAGTTTTTAAATTCCATATTTGCACACACTTAAAGTCCCTGTCATATAGTTGTCATTTTGTTACTTGTTAAGTGGGTTATCCTCTCTTTGCTCCTCATTTCTTCCAGTAGTACCACGTACTTTGGCGCTTAGTTAATTTTTGGATTTTGAACCATCTTTATTATCCTCTTTTGTATACTTTTGAATATTGAATAAAGAAGACCAAAGAAAAATGTTTGCATTCAACTTAGGTGTTGGCTAAATATGTTAGGTAGCCAGAATAGGGGCCATAAAGGGGGAGTGTTAGTCTGGGTAGACAAGAGAAACAAATTCATAGAAACTCATGTTTATAAGAAAGAGGTTTATATAGAAGAACAACTGAATATTGTGAAAACGTCCCAGCCCAGTCCAGGTCAAGTCCGTGAGCCCAATATTAGCCCATATGTCTGATACCAATCTGTAAAGGCCTCGTCAGACTCACGAAACATGCAATGACTCCGATTGCAAGACGATCTTGAACCAGCGAGTAGAAAGTTTTTGGATCCAGTAGCATTGTAAACATCTCAGCGCTGGCAGGGTTCTTCTCTATGTAGCTTCTCTGGCTCCAGAGGTCTGTTGCATCAGGGTAGGTCCGTGTGGCTTTCCCAGCTACCAGGACGTAGTGCCATGTGTCTTGCCAGTAGAGCATCTCCAAGGAAGTGAGCTGAGAGAGAGAAGCGTCTCCTGTTTAAGGAGGAAATACTGGAGTTCCCAGAATTCTCAGGCGAAGGCAATGCCCACACAGAGGCCTCACTGGCTATCCTGATTGACCAACTAGACTCCACCACTTCACTCTTAATCCTCTCAAGTCCCAAACTGACATCAGATTACATAAGCACCACAAGGGGGTTGTCTCCGCACTAACTGCATAAGGCTAAAGCAAAAGGATTGGAAGAAATCAGGCATCCGTTAAATTTTAGAACAATCAAACTGAGCATGCTCAGACAAGAGCTCCCTCCGCCCCGAGGGGAGGTCCACCAGGGCACACAGATTAGGCTCAGTTACATTACCTCACACAGGTGGGCCTAAACTCAAGCCAGTGGAACCAACCAATACCTTCAACCATGCTTCCCCCAGCCGTTGTGGAGAGGAGGGAATAAAGACCCTGCCTTGACTTCCTTCCATTCCAGCATTCTCCACAAGAGGGGGGTGGGAGCCCTTTTGGCCCCTGGGATTTCCTGGTTCCACGTGCTGGGTTACGTGTTCCTGTTCTTTCTATGTGTTTTTTCCCCATTCAGCAGTGAACCCATGTGCAGTTCTGCGGATCCTTGTATGCTTTCTTAAAACAATGTGTATTATTTGAGGCTGTAATACCTGAAACTTCCCTTTTCCCCATAAAATCACTTGGATTACAAACCTGCTTCTGCTGTGTGAATTCTTTCAGGTACCTGAATCCAGGAACCTAACACCTTTTTCTCTATATTGCTTCATCTTGCAATCTACTCTCCTTGTATTTCAATCTAAAGGAATGTCTCAACATTCCCTCAGGTTTTATTTGTTTTCTTGAATTTTATCCTCATTTATAAAGGAAAGTTTTGCTGGCTATAGGAATCTTGGATGGCTGTTCATTTCTTTCATTATTTTAAATATGTGACTCTATTACCTCCTGGTTTCCAGGGTTTCTATATATGTAAATTGGTACTTCATTTTATTTGATATTGTCAAGATTTTATCTTTTTTTTAAAGAGTTTGATGATAAGATATTTTGGTGTGGATCTCTCAGGCTTTCTTCTGATTTGGAAATTCTTAAGTGTCATTGATATGTACATTCTTGTCCTTTGTCAAGTTTTGGTAATGTTCTGCTGTTGTCTATTAAGTTTTATTTAGTTACCCTTTGCCCTCTTCTGGGACTTCCATAATATTTGCATTGATTTGCTTGATGGTGTTCCTTGGGATCATGTTTCTTTACTTTTGTTCCTCAGACTCAATAAGCTGTTCTGTTCTTCTGCCAACTCAAATATCCTGTTGAGTTATCCAGTAACGTTGTTTCTCTTATTTGTTAGTGCTAGTAATTGGATTGGCTTCTTTAAATGTAGGAAGACATATCAGAGGGCCGTATTTGACTTTCTCTGGCTTCACTGTTTCCATGAGGCAGAGTTCAGACATGCCTCCATCCTTCATCCTTCAATATCTATTCTGACACCACCCACTCCTCCCTCACACACTGCCTTTCTGTCGGGTTCAATTATCGGTCCCAGTTGGCCTCACAGAACTCACAGACAATATTCACAATTTAGTGGGCTTATTAAGGAAGGTAACTAGTTACCACAAGTCAGCATCAGGAAACAGTAAGTGTACCTCTCCTGTCATCCAGCAGTCATGTCAGTCTTTAGTCCTTAGCCTCTCAGTCACATAGTCCCTTTGCCTCTTTGGGCCAGAAAGGCAGCCCACTGCTCTGCCTCAAAGTATCATAGTCTCAGTATTGCTCCTCTGTTTTATGTCATGGACGCCTTGCCTCAGCCTCTGGTCTTGGCCTAGTCCCTCTGTTCTGTCCCATGGTCTCTGTGCTGCAGCCTTTGATGCCTCCATCTCAGTCTCTACCACTTCAGACAAAGATCTCAAGTATGTCCCACTAGGGCCTCTTACACCTTGATGGTCCAGCATTTCTCTGTGTTCCTGCTTCTGAGATGGCTTTTCCACATAACCATCCCTCCAAAATGGGATTTTAACCATAGCCATATAGGCTAGAATTGATAATACAATGCATAAGAGATGATGGCTAGATGGGCCTTATTCATTGACTACATCTCTTCATCTCTTTCTTAGGATCCCTGCTGACATTGTAGGATAGGCATTGATTGGACTGCTAACCATAAGGTTCCAGAACCAAACTCTCTGGTATGGAGTCAATGCTGATTCCTAGGGATCCCCTATGGGTTTCTGAGTAGAAAACCCAGGCTTTCTCCTACTGGTACTGGTAGTTTTGAACTGTCGACCATGCAGATTGCAACCCAGTGATTAACTGCTGTACCACCAGGGTTCTGAGGTTCTTAAGGTTCAAATTTACCAACTGTTGCTCAGGAGAAAGATGAGACTCTTAGTTTCTGTAAGGATTTACAGCCTTGGAAAAACAATATAGGGTCATTGTGAGTTAGAATCAACTAGAGGGCGGTGATAGAATCTCTTTATAGATATTTTAATTTAAGTATATATATATTGCTAACCCAGTTTTCTTTTGTTCTTTGGGCCTGTTTTTTTCCTAATTGTTTTATTAGGGGCTCATAGAACTCTTATCACAATCCATATATATACATACATCAATTGTATAAAGCACATCTGTACATTCTTTGCCCTAATCATTTTTTTTACATTTTATTAGGGGCTCATACAATTCTTATCACAATCCACACATATACATACATCAATTGTGTAAAGCACATTCCTACATTCTTTGCCCTAATCATTTTGAAAGCATTTGCTCTCCACTTAAGCCCTTTGCATTAGGTCCTCTTTTTCCCCCCTCCCTCCCTTTGCCCCCCCTCCCTCATGAGCCTTTGATAATTTATAGATTGTTATTTTGTCATATCTTTCGCTATCCGGAGTCTCCCTTACCCCGCGCCCCCCCACCCTTCTCTGCCGTCCGTCTCCCAGAGAGGAGGTCACATGTGGATCCTTGTAATCAGTTCCCCCTTTCCAACCCACTCACCCTCCACTCTCCCAGCATTGCCCCTCATACAATTGGTCCTGAAGTTATCATCCACCCTGGATTCCCTGTGCTTTCAGCTCCCATATGCACCAGTGTAGAATTAGGATCATGGTAGTGGGGGGGAGGAAGCATCCAGCATCCGGGGGAAAGCTGTGTCCTTTTTTTTTTTTCTTTCTTTTTTTACATTTCATTAGTGGCTCATACAACTCTTATCACAATCAACACATATACATACATCAATTGTATAAAGCACATCCCTACATTCTTTGCCCTAATCACTCTCAAAGCATTTGCTCTTCACTTTACCTTTGCATCAGGTCCTCTTTTTTTTCTCACATCCCTCATGTGCCCTTGGTAATTTATAAATTGTTATTTTGTCATATATTGCCCTATCCGGAGTCTCCCTTACCCCCCCCCCACCCTTCTCTGCCGTCTGTCTCCCAGGGAGGAGGTCACATGTGGATCCTTGTAATCAGTTCCCCCTTTCCAACCCACTCACCCTCCACTCTCCCAGCATTGCCCCTCATACCATTGGTCCTGAAGTTATCATCCACCCTGGATTCCCTGTGCCTCCAGCTCCCATATGCACCAGTGTACAACCTCTGCCCTATCCAGTCCTGCAAGGTAGAATTCGGATCATGGTAGTTGGGGGAGGAAGCATCCAGGATCTGGGAGAAAGCTGTGTTCTTCATCGGTACTGCATCGCACCCTGACTGACCCATCTCCTCTCCTAAACCCCTCTGTGATTGGATCTCCAGTGGCCGACAAATGGGCTTTGAGTCTCCATGCTGCACTTACCCCTTCATTCACTATGGTGTGTGTGTGTGTGTGTGTGTGTGTATGTGTGTGTGTGTGTGTGTGTGTGTAAAATTAAAAACTTTTATACAATAGCCTATACTCCAGGATAAAGTGTAGCTATCTGCTTTGTACTCCTCCTGCATCATTGCAGTATCCCCACTTTGGGAAACACTGCTATAGAGGGACAGGAGTATGGAAATGCTTATAGTGCCCTCTCTGCAACAAACTTTGATTCACAGTTTTAAGGTAATAGTGATGTGTGAGCTGAACTATATTAAGCTTACATTTTTATAGGTCAAAAATGATTGGATGTTGGCACTTTAATTTCAAGCATCTTAATGTAATCTAACATTCCATCTTCCATAAATTTTGTTTTATTTTTAAAATACTAAATGAAAATTAATTGATTGCTAAGTTACTGTGTAAGCAAAATGAAAGAGCATGAAACTGAATCTTTTAAATGTATTTTTAAGTATTCCTGAGAAACAAGAGATTGGAAGACTTGATTTCCTTTGAAAAACAGTTTGTTCACTCCCTCAATGCATGAATATCTCCTTTTATTAAATTGGAACTCTATGATGCTCACTCTCCCGACACAACGGATGGAGCCAAAGTGGGTGAACAAGTAAATGTGGTGAAGAAAGCTGATGGTGCCCGGTTATCAAAAGAGATAGTGACTGGGGTCTTAAAGGCTTGAAGATAAACAAGCGGCCATCTAGCTCAGAAGCAACAAAGTCCACATGGAAGAACACACCAGCCTGTGTGATCGAGTGGTCCCGAAGGGATCAGTTACCAGGCATCAAAGAACAAAAAATCATATCATTGACTGCACACCTCCATGATAGGATCGCTGAAGACAAATGGGTGCATAAGCAAATGTGGTGAAGAAAGCTGATGGTGCCTGGCTATCAAAAGAGATAGTGTCTGGGGTCTTAAAGGCTTGAAGGTGAAAAAGCGGCCATCTAGCTCAGAAGCAAAAAAGCCCACATGGAATAAGCACACCGGCCAGTGCGATCGCGTGGTGCCAAGGGACCAGGTATAAGGCATCATGCAAAAAAAAAAAAGATATGTGTGTATGTATGTGTACATGTGTGTATATGTATATATGTATATATATACCACATTAAATGAAGGGGGAAGTGCAGAGTGGAGACCCAAGGCCCAAGTGTCGGCCAATGGAGATCCCCTCATAGAGGGGTTTAGGAGAGGAGATGGGTTAATTAGGGTGCGAGGTAGTACCGATGAAGAACACAACTTTCCTCCAGATCCTGGATGCTTCCTCCCCCCAACTACCATGATACGAATTCTACCTTGCAGGGCTGGATAGGGCAGAGGCTGTACACTGGTACGTATGAGGGCTGGAGGTACAGGGAATCCAAGGTGGATGATACCTTCAGGACCAAGGGTGTGAGGGACGATGCTGGGAGAGTGGAGGGTGAGTGGGTTGGAAAGGGGGTACTGATTACAAGGATCCACATGTGACCTCTTCCCTGGGAGAGGGACAGCAGAGAAGGGGGGTAAGGGAGACTCCGGATAGGGCAAGATATGACAAAATAACGATGTATAAATTACCAAGTGCACACGAGGGAGGGGGGAAAGGGGAGGGAGGGTGAAAAAATAAAAAAGAGGACCTGATGCAAGGGGCTTAAGTGGAGAGCAAATGCCTTGAGAATGATTGGGGCAGGGAATGTATGGATGTGCTTTATACAATTGATGTATGTATATGTATGGATTGTGATAAGAGTTGTATGAGTCCCTAATAAAATGTGAAAAAGGAAAAGAGAAAAATATGATTAGGGCAAAGACTGTACAGATGTGCTTTATACAATTGATGTATGTATATGTATGAACTGTGATAAGAATTGTATGAGCCCCAATAAATTTTTAAAAAGAAAAACAGTTTGTTTTTAGGTGTATGTTCTTTTATCCTGATGGATTATGGGAAGGATCTGGTCAATCTAGTTGAGGTAAAATGCTCTTTTCTTTCTTGTTTGCCACTGTTATGTCCCTCATTTTTATTCCTTCTGATTAATATAGTGCATTGTTTGAGAGGAAAACGTCCAACTATGTAGTCTCCTTTTATCTAAATCCCTGGTTTCCTTATTGGTAATACCATCCATGTATACATTTGCAAAGCTTATTTTTCCCTTCCCGGTGATGTAGGAAATTGAGATCTTTAGGTTTAGGACCACAGTAAATATCTGGGAATAGTAAGGGTCCTAAGTACACAGAGGAGGAAACAGACACATAAAATACAGTACTTTTACTGTTCGGGCATTTATATAATCCCACTTCATGTTATGATCACTGCATATTTTAAAAGGTAATTTGGATAAAATATCTGATTTTCTTTTCAGGTACGGTGTCTAAGAGACTATGGAGAATTTGAAGTTGATGATGGTACCTCTGTGATACTAAGAAAAAACAGCCAGGTATTTATTGTCTTAAGAATGTATACTTTGAACTTCAATAAAAGTATTGAATGAAGAAAATGTTCAAATCAATAGTAAAATAATTACCTTGTGATGACAATTTATAGCACAGGCATTATGTTTAATATAGATCACCTTGTTTTGTACTTTTTGTAAATGTTAAGACTTACAAATATTGAATATACAATGGACTGCAAAAAGTGGGAAAATTCCATTCTGTGATTCCATTTATCTACCATGTGTTCTAAGCAATGTACTAGTAAAATTTTTATCTATTAATTACAAACAGATATAATTTTTATGAGTATATTACTTGGGCTGTGTTTGTTGTTTTTTCATTCTCTTTTGTTTTGTTTTTTCTATAGCACCTATATCTTTAGTGACTTCTTTAAGCATTAAAGAGGGCCACATCCTAAGAACGCATAGTTCTTAGATTGGGGCTAGATTTAAATGGGAGCACAAAATCCATTCACATATCTGTGGTTTATATATGTCTCTGGTTCACTTTAGAAACAACATTATCATTTTATGATAACGAAAACTTTTCAAACCATCTTCCTGGGACATAAGGTAACGATAGTGTGATTCATTTAGCTAATGATGCAGAATTTAAAACACGGTTGAGAAAAGCATATAGAAGTATAGGCTGGTTTCAGACATCAATTCATGCTCGAATTGTTGACTTATATAGATTAAATTCAAGTTTCTGAACAATTTATTAAAAAATCTTTTCTGGGGGGACTCATACAGCTCTTATTACAATTCATCCATACATACATTGTGTCAAGCACATTTGTACATTTGTTGCCATATAATTTTCAAAACATTTTCTTTCTACTTGAGCCCTTGGTATCAGCTCCTCATTTTCATCCTCCTTCCCCCACCCTCCCTCACGAACCCTTGATTATTTATAAATTATTATTATTTTGGCATATCTCACACTGTCCAATGTCTCCCTTCACCCACTTTTCTGTTGTCTGTCCCCCATGGAGGAGTTTATATGTAGATCTTTATAATCCCTTGCCCCTTTCTACCCTACCTTCCCTCCACCCTCCCGGTATCGCCACTCTCACTACTAGTCCTCAGAGGGTCATCTGTCCTGGATTGCCTCTGTTTCTAGTTCCTGTCTGTACCAGTGTACATCCTCTGGTCTACCCGTATTTGTAAGGTAGAATTGGGATCATGATAGTGGGAGGGAGGAAGCATTAAAGAACTAGAGGAAAGCTGTATGTTTTATCTTTACTATACTATACCCTGACTGGTTTGTCTCCTCCCCAAGGCCCTTCTGTAAGGGTATGTCCAGTTGCCTATAGATGGGTTTTGTGTCCCCATTTCGCACTCCCACTCATCACAGTGATAGGACTTTTTGTTTTTTGATGCCTGATACCTGATCCCATTGACACCTCGTGATCACACAGGCTGGGCTGGACACTATTTACACAAATAATTAGGGTTGATGTTGGAACAAAACTTTCAACAAAATTCATTCCAAAAGGTAGCAACATGCATACCTGACTAATACATGTCATAACAAAATAAGAAGAGCATTAAAGTAGTAAATATTTGGTATTCCTGGATCACCATTCATTAGGCACCCTGAAGGCCAGAGAGTCAAACCAAAGTCCAATAACTGCCAATTCCATAACTTGGGATAGCAGTCATCATCTTCTCACACTGATGAATTTCAGTCTTAAATCAAAGGGCTCCTGATGAGTTTGAATGAAAGCCCAGTTTACAAACTCCAGTGAATGTAGCTTCCACAAGGATTCTTTCTGGTGTGGCCTATGAAAGATATTGTGTGCCTCCAAAGAACAATATTAAGTCCACGAGTCTGTAGCACACACCCTGGATTACCAAGAGCTGGATAGAAAGTAGGTCCAAAAGGTCCAATTAAGTGGGCCTCTACTCAAGTACTCCCTCAACGCAAGAACACTTTGTTCTAGTCACCTGGCATTCTGTGATAACCTTCCCGCCAGAATTGCTGAAGACAAATGGGTGCATAAGCAAATGTAATGAAGAAAGGTGATGGTGTCCAGCAATGCAAAGATATAGCATCTGGGGTCTTACAGGCTTGAAGATGAACAAGTGACTCTCTCTAAGAAGCAACAAAGCCCACATGGAAGAAGCACACCAGCTTGTGTGATAAAGAGGTGTCGAAGGGATCAGGTATCTGGCATCAAAGACCCAGAACAAAAAGCCTTATTGATGTGATTGAGGGGGAGGGTGGACTGGAGACCCCAAACCCATTTGTAGACAGCTGTGAGAGTAGTGGTAACAAGAGGGGGCACTGATCACAATGTAACCCCTCCTTGGGCATGGGCAGTAGAAAAGAGGGTAAAGAGAGACCTCGGACAGTGTAAGACATGAAAAATTAATAACAATTTATGAATTATTAAGAGTTCGTGAAGAAGGGAAGAGGGAAAAATGAGGAGCCCATGCCAAGGGCTCAAGTAGAATGAAATTGTTTTGAAAATGATGATGGCAACAATGAACAAATGTGCTAGACACAATGGATGGATGCATAGATTGTGATAAGAGCTGTATGAGCCCCCAAGAAAATGATTTTGATCAGAATTGTGTTCTATCTATAGATTTATTGCTTTCAGTAATATTCACATTTTGATTTTTCTGTAGTTTCCTTTGTACAGGTCTTTTGTTTCTTTGGTTAAGTTTATTCCCAGGTATTCATCTTTTGTATGGATATTATAAATGATATTGTTTTCTCTTTTTTTATTTTTTTTCTTGATGTTTTTATTTTGGAGCTCTTCAATAGCATATTAAAATTGATTTCTGCTTATTAATCTTGTATGCCATTACTTTAACAGATTCGTTAGTACTTTCCAACAATCTTTCTGTGGAGTCCTTGGGGCTCTCACTATGTAAAATCATACTATCTGCAAATAGTGACAGCTTGACCTATTTTTTGCCCAATTATATTCCTTTTATTTTAAAATTTTTTTGCTGTCTGTCTGGCTAAGATGTTTATTGTAGTACAATGTTGAATAAGAATATTGATGAGGGACACTCTTATCTACTTCCTGTTTTCATTTTTTCTAAATGATCGTGATCAGGTTTTGAGGATTATGCTCATTTCATAGAATGCGTGTGGGAGTTTGCTGTCAGTTTCTATATTTTGGAATAGTCTGCACAGAATTAGTTATGGCTCTTCCCTGAATACTTGCTAGCATTCTCCTGTGAAGGCAACATACATACTTCTTTAGAATCTTTCTTGGTTGGAAGTCTCTTGGTGACCTCTAATTCTTCTTTTGCTCTACATGTATCTTTTTATTTCATTTGGATCTTTTGTGATGGCACCCTTTTCATCTCAAATTCTAGATATTTGCATCTTTCTTTTCCTTTGTTAAGTTTTCTAGCAGTTTGTCGATTTTGTTAATCTTTTCATAACCAACTTTTTGTCTTGTTGATTTCCCCCCCATTTTTCAGTTCATTTATTTCTGCTTCAATTTTTATTAGTTCTTTCCCTTTATTGTTGAAGGACTTATGTGGTTTCCCTCTTTCTACTTCTTGGAAGTGTTTTATTAGTATTGGTTTTGGATTTCTCTCATATTTCGTGTGTGTATTGATTGCTATAAATTGACTTCAGATAACTGCATTTGTTGTATCCGAGTTTTTGGTATGATGTGTTATAGGTTTGCTTGTTTTAAGGAGTTTCTTAATTTCTCGTTTTCGTTTACTCTAGTGTCCAGTCATTTTGAAATGGTATGTTGTTCAGTCTCCATGTGTTTGTCTTTTTGTTCCTTTTCTTTCTGTTGTAGATTTCCAGTTTTATAACATTGTGATCTGAGAAAATGAATTGTTGAATTCAAAATTCCTTTATTTTTTCCTCCTCAGGAAATAACCTTTATTTCTCCCTTGTATTTGAGGGATATTTTTGTTCAGTATAATATTCTTGGCTGGCTTCCTTCCGCCCCACCCCCCCTTCCACCCGTCACAATTGTATATATGTCATTCCATTGTCTTCTTGCCTGCAGGTCTTTTGCTGAGAAGTCTGAATTTATCCTTTTCAACTTTCCTTTGTAGATGACTTTTCCTTTTTCTCTAGCTGCCCTCAGATTCTCTCCTTTTCTTTATGTCTTGATGTTTTCTCTTTGGTTGTCCATTCTTCTCAGCTTGTTGAATAGTATGTTGAAATTTTCTTCCATGGTTTCTTGTACTATTCTCTGTAGATTTTTTTTTTGGTGGTGTTCTTTTCCCAGCATTTCTTTTCTTTTTTCTTTTCTTAGATGGGTTCTTATGATAGTGTCCTACAGGATTTATTTGGATGCTTCCGGGTTTTTTTGTTGATTGCTTCTCTTGTCTACTGTCGTGAGGGTAATTGTCTTCAAGCTCATTTATTTTATTTTCCTTTTCCATTTTATTCCTCTAGCCTTTTACTATGTTGCCTAATTCAGTTATCTCATTGCTTGTCTTCTAGAATCCTTTGGTTTAAGGATTTTAGTTTCTCAATTTCTTCTGTTTTTCTCATGAACATTCCCCAGATCTCTTGACCTAAGCATCATTCTTCTGAATTCTGTTACTGGTGGTTCACAATCACATCTTCAGACTATTCCATTGGTTTGAGTGCTACTTGGTTGTTCATGTTTGTTTTTCTTGAATTTGGAAGCTTTCTGTGCTTGACTGCTGTTTCTTCAGCATTGTGGTGTGTGAGCTGCTGGTCATACAGAGGTAGAGTTTGTCTAGTGACACAGGTGAGTTCTAATAGGAGCTGGAAAACATACAGTGGTGAAATGAAAAGAAGGGGAAAGGTGCCTAAGTGGGGATAGTGGCTGGGAAAAATAGAATAAAATAAAAGTAATGATAAGAATAAAGTAATGATAGTAATAAGTGACTGTGAATAAGCCAACAGACTTGCAAAAATAATGGGAAAATATTTTCAGAGGGGTAATCACAATAAGGAGCTCTGGTCATATAATGGTTATGTATTGAGTTGTAATCCGAAAGGTCAACATTTTAAAACCACCAGCTGCTCCGCCAAAAAAGGAGACTTTCTATTCCCATAAACAGTTACAGTCTCAGAAACTCACCGGACAGTTTTACCCTGTCCTATAGGATCACTGTGAGTTGACACTTGCGGGCAGAGAGTTAATCTCAATTAATAGGTTTCATGGAAAGATATTTAACGAGAGAACAGCAAGAAAATAGAAAGATAATTGATAGAAGTACAAGGATCAAAAAAAAAGACTTGGGTATGGTTGTGGGTACCAGATTCTGCTATTGTGGCAATGTGAATGAATGTGAGCATATCTGTGCACTTAGGAGGTCCTGGAAAGCCCATGCTAGAGTGGGTATGCTGGGATACACAGACCTGTCTCTTCCTGGGAGGAATGTGGATTCTCAGGAGGGTGGAGTCACTCCAGAAGAGGAAGTAGGAGATCAAAAAAGAGAGAGAGAGAGAGTATTAAAATAGAACAAAAGTACAAAATCCAAAAATATATATAATAAAGCTACCTTGTGGGTGGGGATTCCTGCTCTTTTAGTAGTCTGTGTGTACATGTATGCGGTATCACGGCGCTGGCACACGGGATGGAATGCCTTGTAGAACAAAGCAGGAAAAGAGGAGGAAGATGGGGAAATGGTACAAAGCATACCTTGGGTACTGAGCATGTGTGTACCAAGCTGCCCAAGTGATCTGCTAGCTATCTGTGTCCCTAGAGGCCAGGGAGGTAGAGGGTTGGCTGGCTGACTGTCTTTTCTCAGGGGCCACGAAGAATCACGATGCTTGTAGAAGCAACTCATGTTGCTGCTCATCCGTAAAGGGGAGTCTGTCAGCAGGCCTTGCTGCTTTCCACTTTGAGAAACTTGGGTCAACTTGGCTTTTAAGTTGAATTTCTTGCTACCAGGAAGTGCAGAATCTCTCTCATAGTGGAAACTCTTTGGTAGTTGCTGAGCACATCTTCCCGGGCTTGTTATATGGTGGCCATCTTACCCCATTTTCTGTCTTTTTCTACTTGAGGTATTATAGTAGTATAGATGTATTTTTTTTCTCACAACAACAACCTTACATTATTTATTGTTAAACTTGATTAGGAAGCAAAAAAACAAGGAATAAACCAGATTATTTGCCGATTGAAGTTCAATTCATCAGATGGGGACAAAAATCTTAATTCATGATTTGAGCCTGGGAAAATGCGGCCATGCGTGCCATCCTTCAGGGGGCTCCTTACAGACCCAGCTTGGTTCTTCTCCAATGTCTTCTCTTGGAGTTGTACCTGATTTTATTACCAGTTTTCATTCGAATCCATTGGGGAATGGGCAGATTCTGCTTCTGTTTCTTGGCCAGGAATCTCTTGATCCTGAAAGTCTTATGAGATGACATGGTGAAGTCGGAGCACCACCACACTCGGGGTGGCAGAGAGACGGAGAGGTAGATGTATTTTTTAATATCATTTTACTAGGGGCTCTTACACCTCTTATAGAAATCCATATATCAATTGTATCAAGCACATTTGTACATATGTTGTCACCATTATTTTCAAAACATTTTCTAATTGAGGCCTTGGTATCAGCTCCTGTTTTATTTCCCTCCCTCCCTCCCTCACCCTCATGACTCCTTGTTAAATTATAAATTATTATTATTTTCATATTTTACACTGTCTGCAGTCTCCCTTTACTCTGTTGCTTGTCCCCTGCAGGTGGGGAGTGGCTTATATGTCGATCATTGTGACTGGTTTTCCTTTTCTCCCCTTCCTCTCCCATCTTCCCCTTCCCCTCATGGTATTGCTACTCCCATTACTGTTCCTGAGGGATTTATCTGTCCTGGATTCCGTGTACCAAGAGCTCTGATATGTACTAGGGTACATGTTCCTGTCAAGCCAGATTTGTAAGCTAGAACTGGGGTCAGGATAGTGGGGTGCCAAGGTCAATTAAAGAGCTAGAGTAGTGTGTATTTTGTTGGTGCTAAACTTCACCCTGACTGACTTGACCCTTCTGTGAGGAGATGTCCAATTGTTTACAAATGGGCCTTGGGTCTCCACTCCAAACCCCCCCCCCCCCAATTCATATCTATATGATGGTTTGTTTTGGGTCATCTGATACCTGATCCTGTTGACACCTTGTGATCACACAGGCTGTGTGCTTCTTTCATGTGGGCTTTATTGCTTCCCTGGTAGATGGCCGCTTGTTTAACTTCAAGCCTTTAAGACCCCAAATACTGTATCTTTTCATAGCTAGGCACCATCAGCTTTCTTCACCACATTTGCTAATGCACCCATTTGACTTTAGCTATCATGTCAGGAAGGTGAGCATCACAGAATGCCAGGTTATTAGAAGGAAGTGTTCTTGCGTTGCGGGAGGACTTGAATAGAGAACCAATATTCATCTGCAACCTTGATATTAAACATAAATATATGAACATAGACCCATATCCCTATCATTATATAAGTATATTTTTATATATGTGTGTATATTTACACCTCTATAAATGTCTTTTGCCTCCAACAAACGATCCTTGAACTAACTACAAGTTTTCTTTCTTGATGTGTTTTGTTTTGTTCTTTGTCAGTGATTTGTTGTTGTTTTGTTGTCTGGTTGTATACTGTTGCTTTGTTTTCCTCTGTCTTATTTTCGTGCATGTTATTGTCTCCACAGGTCTGTCTAAATAAGACAGGCTGGATGAACTATCTGGAGGAAAAACAATGGACCGACAGTTCCGGGGGGGGCTTGGGATATTGGAAGTGGGGGGGTAAGGAAGTGGTGTTAACAAACCCAGGGACAAGGGAACAACATGGGGCCCAAAATGGTAGTGAGGAGGGAGTGGCAGGCCTGGTAGGGAATGATCAAGGGTAAGGTTACATAAAGAAGAGGTATAGCTGTAACCCAGGTGGGGATGGAGCTTGGTAGTAGGGCAGGAGGAAAGTCAAGGGAGATGGAGGAAAGAGCTAGGAGTCAAAGGGCATTTATAGAGGTCTAGACAAAGACATGTACATGCAAATATATATAGGAGGATGGGGAAATAGATCTATGTTTCTGTATTTATAGGTTTAGTTTTAAGGTGGCAGAAGGACCTTGGACCTCTACTCAAGCACTCCCTCAATGCATGAATACTTTCTTTTATTAAGTTGGCACTCTACGATGCTCACCCTCCCTACACAACTGCTGAAGCCAAAGTGCGTGAACAAGTAAATGTAGTGAAGAAAGCTGATGGTGCCCGGCTATCAAACGAGATAGTGTCTGGGGTCTTAAAGGCTTGAAGATAAACAAGCGGCCATCTAACTCAGAAGGCACAAAGCCCACATGGAAGAACACACCAGCCTGTGTGATCGCGTGGTCCTGAAGGGATCATTTATCAGGTATCAAAGAACAAAAAAATCATATCATTGGGTGCACACCTCCATGATACGATCACCAATGACAAACGGGTGCATAAGCAAATGTGGCGAAGAAAGCTGATGGTACCCGGCCATCAAAAGAGATAGTGTCTGGGGTCTTAAAGGCTTGAAGGTGAACAAGCGGCCATCTAGCTCAGAAGCAATAAAGCCCACATGGAAGAAGCACACCATCCTGTGCAATCACGAGGTGCCAAAGGCATCATGCAATATATATATATATATATACACACACATATATATATATATATATACACACACACACACATATATATATATACACACATATATATATATATATATATACACACACACATATATATATATATATATACCATAGTGAATGAAGGGGGAAGTGCAGAGTGGAGACCCAGAGCCCATTTGTCAACCACTGGAGATCCCCTCATAGAGGGGTTTAGGTGAGGAGATGGGTCAGTCAGGGTGCGATGTAGTACCGATGAAGAACACAGCTTTCCCCCAGATCCTGGATACTTCCTTCCCCCAACTACCATGATCCGAATTCTACCTTGCAGGACTCGATAGGGCAGAGGTTGTATGTACACTGGTGCATATGGGAGCTGGAGACACAGGGAATCCAGGGTGGATGATACCTTCAGGACCAGGGGTCTGAGGGGTGATACTAGGAGAGTGAGGGTGAGTGGGTTGGAAAGGGGAAACCGATTACAAGGATCCACATGTGACCTCCTCCCTGGGAGATGGACGGCAGAGAAAGGGAGGAAGGGAGCCTCCGGATAGGGAAAGATATGACAAAATAACAATCTATAAATTATCAAAGGCTCATGAGGGAGGGGGCAACCGGGGAGGGAGGGGGAAAAAAAGAGGACCTGATGCAAAGGGCTTAAGTGGAGGGCAAATGCTTTGAAAATGATTAGGGCAAAGAATGTAGGGGTGTGCTTTATACAATTTATGTATGTATTTGTATAGATTGTGATAAGAGTTGTATGAGCCCCTAATAAAATGTAAAAAAAAATGTCTTTTGCCTCCTTTCCTCCTCTATTTCCCTTTACTTTCCTCCTGTCCCACTATCATGTTTGACCTTCATTTGGCTCTCAGTAATTCCTCTTTCAGCTACATTGCACTTGATCTAACCCCACCAGGCATTCTACACCTTCCTCTCCATCAATTTTAGATCTCTTGTTGTTCCCTGTCCGTGGGTCTGTTGGCTCCCCTCCCCCTTCCCTAGCTCTCCCTTTCTATTATCCCCTGGAACCGTCGGTCCCATTTTCTTCTCAGGATTGTAGGATTTGAATTTTTCTAATATGGTTATAAAGTTCTTTCCTGTTGTTTTGTTTATATAGTGGATAACATTGATTGTTTTTCTAATATGTAACCATCATTGCACCCTTGTTATGAATTCATGTTGGTCATGATGATTTACTTTACTGAGATATTTATTGTTGGCTTTATTAGGTAGGGTTTTGTTGAGATATTTTTACATTTATGTTCATAAGGGATATTGCTGTATTATTTTCTTTCCTGGCTATGTTTCTGTCTGATTTGGGTATAATGATTTTACAAGTTTCATAAAATGAATTTGGGGACTTTCCATTTTTATTATGTCCTACAATGGTTTGAATAAAATTGGTGTCAACTCTTCTTTGAATGTATTGGGAGTTTTTAATTGCATGACTCGTTTCTCTTTTCAATATGTATGTTTACTTTTCCTGCTTCAGTGTGTTCGTGTATGATAGATGGTGGTGTTGTTGCTGTTATTGGAAGGTGCTGTGGAGTTATTCCAACTCAGTGTTCCTATGGACAATAGAGCAAAACCCTGCCCCATACTGTGCAGTCCTCACTATTGTTCTTATCTTTGAGCCCAGTGATGCAGCTACTGTGTCAATCCATCTTGTTGAAGGTTTTCCTCGGTTCTAAAACCCGGTACTTTTATCATGCGTGGGACACGTCTCCAAGGTCTGTCTCCCTGGACAACATGTCCAAAGTACATTAAACCAAGTCTCGTCATTTTCTGCTACAGAGCCTTCTGGATGCACTTTTTCTAAGACAATTTTTGTTTTCAGTTCCTCTTTTTAAGTAACTTATTTTTCCTCAATTGCTGTCAGGATTCCTGTCATTTGTAACTTTCATCATGATATGTCATGATTATTTTATTTCAGTCAGC
Organism: Tenrec ecaudatus; assembly: GCF_050624435.1. Lineage (NCBI taxonomy): Eukaryota > Metazoa > Chordata > Mammalia > Afrosoricida > Tenrecidae > Tenrec > Tenrec ecaudatus. The sequence continues at coordinate 340,611 of NW_027458443.1, forward strand.
CCTGCTTTTGGTTTGTTTAGCTTCATGAGTACATTTTTTACCATGTCATGATATATTAAGGAAGTTTCCTTCTCTCTGCTCTTTTGATTGTTTTGTTTGTTTCTTCCTGTTTTTTTGTCCAATCACACATAATGTACTTGATGTTGTCCCACAGAATTCTGTGATTTTCTCTAGATTTTCTTGTCTATTTTAAAAATTATTCCTTTACCAAATTAGGTTGAGAGATTTTCTTTAATCTCACTGATGAACTCTCTCTGATTCAATTCTAGTCCATTTGCTCTTTTTTAAAATTAAAAGATCATACTACTGGGGACTCAGTTAGTTTATTGTGCCAACCTGGCCGATAAACACATGTGGGGTTAATTGAAGGGCAGAGGGATAAATGGCTCAGTGAGCCTCACCTTTCTAGTTCTCGGGTCTCTTGCTTTGTGTTCACACCAGGGTGCAACTGCTTTCGCAGTTCCCTGCTTCAGCTTGCAAGACAGACTTCCTGCAAGACATCCCCAGGGAGAAGCCACATGAACGTACCCCGATGCAGCCCTGGGTGCTGGAGCACCCACGTGGAGACCCCTGCCAGCGCTGAGATGCTTACATATTCATTGACTCAGCTTTCCTCTGCAGTCGACATCATTGTGTCTGTTTTGTGAGATGGAGCAGGACTTTGTGGACTGTTATTGGACTAATGGGTTAATGTTGGACTTGTGGGCTTGGGCAGCACTGGGTTGGGATATTTTCTTGATGCGCACTTAACCTTTACATACAACTCTCTCTTATACACAAGTTGCTGTAGATTTACTTCTCCAAAGTACCTAGACTAATAAAGGGGCTCTTAGAGCTCTTATAACAATCAATACATCAATTGTATCAAGCATATTTGTACATATGTTGCCAAGATTATTTTCTAAACATTTACTTTCTATTTGAGCCCTTACTATTAGAACCCAGGGACTCTCAAGGGGCAGGATTGTACTAGGAGGCCAAGAGGTGCAGTCCTTATGCCCTTGTGATGATACTGGCCTTGCTGTGCCCCAGGGTCAGTTAGCCCCTAGGGCAAGGCAGGGCATGAAGTGAGACCAGTGTTAAGAGCTCCGCTGGTGTAGGCAGTCCCCAAAGGAGAGAGGGCCACCGTTGATCCCAAACCCTAGCGAGGTGATCTCCTGGCTGTCTTTTCAGGCAAGTGGGGGAGATATGTCAGTTACGTGGGCGCTGACAGAAAATGAACCAGCCATGTGATGGACATGGGGCTTAGAGGAGCCAGCAGAGAGCAGGCTGCCACGGTCAGGCCTTATCAGGGGTTTAGAGGCCAGGGTCAAAATATCAGTCCCTCTTTTTCCCCTCCCTCCCCACCCCACCTTGACCCCTTGATAAATTATAAATTATTATTATTTTCATATCTTAACCAACCACTCTCTCCCATCACCCTTGGTTTCTGTTGATCGTCCCCCTGGGGTGGGGGTGTGGTTATGTGTCAATCATTGGAGTCACCTTTCTCCTGCCCTCCTGGTATCACTACTTCCATTGTTATTCCTTGATTCAGTGTGTGTCTCGAGCTCTTATCTGTATCTGTGTACATGTTCTGGTCTAGCCCGCAGTGAAAGGCAGGACTGGAGTCATGGTAGTGGGGGGTGAGGAACCTCAAGGAACCAGAGGAATATTGTATATTTCATTGGTGTTATACTGCATCCTAGTTGACTCATCCCTTGTGACCCTTTTGCAAGGAGATGTTCCATTATCTACAGATGGATTTGGGGGGGGGGGTGTGGGGTGTGTGTGTGTGTGTTTTGCGTCTTCTGATGCCTGTTACCTGATCCCATCTCATGATCACACAGGCTGGTGTGCTTCTTCCATGTGGGTTTGTTTATCAGCTAGACAGCTGCTTGTTTAACCTCAAGCCTTTCAGATCCCAGATGCTATATCTTTTGATAGAAGAGGTACCATCAGCTTTCTTTTTTTTTTTTTAATATTAGCATGGTGTGTTTTATTTTTGCAGTACTTTCACATATCCTGCTCCAATTAGTGATACTTATTTTCCCCAGAGATAAAGAAAACAAGGGAATGGGTTATTAAGCTAAACTGAAATAAGGTATGAATAGCAAACTAGTAAATGTACAAGTAATTTTCTCACATAACACTTGATCACTAGAGTATGAATAGCAGCTTCTCCAACTCTGACACCAAGCGATTACATTTAATGCGATGGAAAGTTAATGTCCAAGCCTGGGTGAGCAGCATCTGACACTTGTCAGAGCCAGTCTTAGTTTTCTGTTGTTGTTGTGGTCGGGTGCTGTCGAACCAGCTCCACCTCACAGTGACCCTCTAGACAAGAGAGCACACCCCATCCAGTCCTGAACCATCCCCAGTATCGCTCTATTTTTGCATCCTTGTTGCAGGCAATCCATCAGCTTTCTTTACCACATTTGCTTGTGCACCCATTTTGTCTTCACCGATCATGCCAGGAGGGTGAGCATCACAACATGCCAGGTTCTTAGAACAAAGTATTCTTGTATTGAAGGCAGGCCCTGAGCAGAGACCTAACGTCCATCTACTACATCAATGTCTTGCCATATATGATGTACATAGACCAATACCTCTATTTTTATGAATTAATGTATTTACATAGGTACACACTTATGCTTATACCTCTATCTATAGCTTTGCTTCCTAGATCTTTCCTGTTTCTTTTTACCTTTCTTCTACCTCACCATCACACTCACCCTTCTTCCACCTTAGTAGTTCTTCTCAGCTAAATTGCTGTTACCCCAACACCACCAGGATCTCTATGTCCTCCTCATTGTTGATTTTAATTCCTTAGTTGTTCTCCTGTCTTTGGCGTTGTTTGCTTACCACTCCCTTCCCCTGCCTCCTTCTACTCGCAAAGTCCTTTGCTCTTCTAATGCGTTATCTGTTTCTCTCATCTTAGTATTAATCTTCTGAATTTCTCTTTGCTGTGGTATACGGTTTCTAGTTTCAATTGATGTGTTATTTTAGTGCTTTCCTGAATTACTCTAAAGTGTGTGTGTGTGTGTGTGTGTTCAGTTTTTCTTTAGCTTCGCAATCTTTCCTTTCTCCCGGTTCATTGATAGTATAAAAGTATAATTTTTAATAGTTTATCAGGTAATTTCAATGCCTTTTCTTCCTGAAAAAAGGTCTTCTAGCTCTATATTGGTCATGTGCTTCAGCTGTTCTGTCTTGTTTCTTCATATAAACTTAAATTGCCTTTGCCACTGAGATGTTGTAGCATTAGTGTTTTTGTGTTTAATTGATCTTAGTATTTGAGACTGCAGACACTCCACCTATCTAGTGGTTGTTGTAAAGGATAATTTGAGAATGTGTGTGGTACTGTTTGTTGTTATTATAGCACAGTTAGCAATGGTTTGTTTGGTGGTCTCACTTACGTAAAGATGATCAGGTGGTACAGGAGTATGTATTGTCTGTCACTGTATAGGTATGACTACAGTCATAGAGGTGGCTAGGCCTGCGATTGCTGTCCACTGTCAGGTAGAACAGGAAGGGACAAAAAAAATTGCCAACGAAGAAATAATTTTTGAAAAAGAAACCAGCAAGAGACAGCGGACAAACAAGAGCAAGTGAAAGGAATTTAATAACTAGAAGTGTGTGTGTGTGTGTGTGTGTGTGTGTGTGTGTGTGTCAAAAACCAAGGTAGAGAAAAATAAAAGAGAAGCTAATCAAAACATAAAAAAGGAAAGGAAGGGAACTGGAAAAGTAAATTAAAATGGAAAGAATAGAAGTAGAAGCAGAAATAAAGAAGAAAGCAGAGTGCAGAAGTGATTAAAATAAATAAAAGGAAGTGAAGGAAATGGAAAAACAAAGAGAAAACTTGGGGTGAGGACCTTTTTGTATAGGTCACAGCCTCTAGGGGGTTGAATATTGATTCCAGATGGAGCTTGGCAGGCCTATCTGTTTTCTGTGGTCCACGTACCTGATCCAGTAGGGTGTTTTTACAGCTTAGGTGATAGCTGAGGGGAATCTTTCTGGTAGAGAAGCAGCTGGGTCAGAATGGCTAATCATGGGGGAACTTTCCACGTGTCCAAGAGCAGCGAGGGATCCAGCATTGTATTTTTTGCTAGTGCTATGAGGAGAATCTCAAGCATTTCTGGGCATGGGGGTGATAATCCATCTCTAGGCATGGGGATGTTAAACCATGAGGGCATAGCTTTGTCTTCAAGCAGAAATGGACTTACAAGGATATCTCTGTCTGGTGTATGGGTGAAGGTAGGGGCTGGCAATTGTGATATCAGGAGGGTGTGGGAAACAAGTGAGGATCCTTTCTTAGTGCCAGCTACCAATGTGCCAGGCTTCTGTCTGGATGGAATGCGTCAGGCTAGCTGACAATTCACCTGTCTGTTCTTGCACCACTTTTGTTTCCCTTCATCTTCTAGTTAGTTTTCAGTCCACTTTTCTATAATTTCTTCTGAAGCTCAAGGTTCCAAGATTACCTAGTTTTACTAGATCTCTTGTATCTTTGTTGTAAGTTGTCTGTATAGTTATTCATTATACCTGATGTCCTTAATTCATAAGTTCTTCTTTTTTTAAAAAAATATATATACTAGTTACACTCCTGGAAAATTCAGGGTTTATTAAAGTTGGGCAAAAAACCACTTCTGTGTTTACAAGTTTCTTATTGAATTTAATTTAAACTATACAATTCATTTAAGTAATTCTGATTAAAATACCAATAGCTTTAACAAAATTTGAATAAAGCAATAAATATAGTAAACTTAACTTAATTCCTTATTAACTACTTGTTGCTGTTGAGTTGATTATGATCTATCACCGTTGGAATTTTAAAATAAGCTATTAGTTTGTTTTTTATTGATGTAAAATATAATCCAAGAGGTTATTTTCCAATAATTTCTTTTCTGTGTCCCTTTTTTCCCTCAGCATTTTTTACCTCGTTGGAAGTGTGAACAGTTAATCAGACAAGGAATTCTGGAACATGTGCTGTCATAGCTTCACATTTAGACAGAGTCCAGCTCTTGGAGACATCTGTACATCTTTCCATCTACCTGACACCACTGTTTAATTGTTAAAATTACAGGCATTCTTTATGTAAAACCAGAATTACTTGACTACATAGTTTTAGTGCTCATTTCTAAGAATTTATTAGAATCCTAAGAATTCTCATCCTTGCAGTAATCTCTATCCATATATATAACATTTTATATTAGTGGTTTGTTAATTACCTTTGAGTCTTTTTCCTCTTTTCCCCCCAAACACAGTTGCATTTGGCTGTACAAGAAGAAGGCAGACCCTCATGGGTCTTACATTCGGCAGGGATGCTGTAGCATTCCTGGTGAAGCCAAGAAGCCCAAGATTCTTGAATATTTATTAATGTTTCACACAAGCAAGTTACGATGATGTGTAAGACCTCTTGCTATATTTAATGTGTAACCACAATTGTTTATCATCTGATTTGCGAAGGCAGACAGTAATGGCTAGCCTGGCACATGACTATCAATAAACTTGTGCATCAGCAACAACTAAATGCCATAAGCAAGGTAGCTTAAAACAAAGGGAAGTTTATTCTCGGTTCTGGAGGCCAGAAATCTGAAGGCAAGTGTTGACAGCACCTTGTTCTCTCTCTGAAATAAGGGAGGTCCGTATATCGTTTTTCTCAGCTTTTGGGAACTGCCAGCAATTCTTAGAGTTGCTTAGCTTGTAGTCAATCATTCATTATCTATTTACTTGTGTTTTTGGATTCAAATGCCTTTTAAAGATACCAATCACCATTTTGAAATAACAGTGAAAGCAAATAATAATTTATAAGTGTATGTATATATATAGGTAGATATGAGTTGAACCGGTGGTCTGTGGGAGTATACCTGTGTGGCAGGGACTATTTTGATATACTTATTTGTACTGTAAATATGTCAATATGTCCACGTATGTGATAGAGCATACAGGGTACAAAGTTATGAAAACTTATTCATATCCAAAAACACCTTCAAGTTCTGAGGCACTGGACTGGAAGGGTAAAGACCATAGTTTGGAGACTGTCTAGGGCAATTGGTGTAACAGTCTTTAAACCGAATGTTTTGCATTTTATTTGGATGAGTAGCAGTTACAGGGAGTCTTATAAGCTTGCGTGGTGACCAGTTAAGTTCCAACTGTTAGTCTCTTTCCATTTGGAAAAGAGTTGAAATCAAAGACCCAAACAATTAGGTTAAAGAACTATTGGACCACATGAACTCCTACCTCCTGAGGGGTACCAACTCCCACAATCAAACGGGTCCAGTTGTGTAATTGAGGGGTAAAATTAAAGAGACAACAGACAAAATAAAGTATACAATTGCTCACCTTCAGGACGGCCATGATCTCAACAGCCAGGTCCACACACAGAGAGAAAATGTATCATATTTCTAATCATGCTGTATATACATTTTGAGGACATTCAAGCCCCCTAGTGACAGGTAACCATATGCGTAACAGGAAGGGGCTGTACAATAGGTTTATGCGTGACAGGAAGGGGACGAGCTAGGAATACACACACAATAGGAAGGGGGAAACACTGGGGATACACCTGTGACAAGATACCCTCTAAGCAGCTGACCTCCAAGTGTACAGTCATTTACCATGTGTCATAATAAGGTTGTGACAACCTGGGGAAAACCTTTCTGTATCCCACAACCTCTCTAACCTTAAGACGAGGAGAACTGGAAGGTTCCTGGCTACCACTCTAGTAAAAATCGAAGATCCTGAACAGAGTAGGAGAGAAAAGACCAGCTTCACTGGTCTGATAAAGACAGGTAGAGAATCCCCTCTCCCCCTAAGACTATAACCCTTAAACATCCGTCAAACCTGAAAATGAACCTATTCCCAGAGATCATTTTTATGCCATACTGGACAGACCTGTAAAATAGTAACACTTGTGAGGACTCATGAGAACAAAGTATACTGACAATCATATGAGAAGAAATGTTGCTAAAAGCCAAGTTCAGAAGGCAGGAAGAGGGTGAAATGGGAACCCAAAAAGGATGTTTAAGGGATTACAACTAATGTCACAAAAGAAACAAATTAAGAATTGTTGAATGCGAAACTAATTCTGTAAACAGGTACAATGATGAAGTGTTCTTTAATTAAATAAAAACTTAGTATTAGATTGTTGTTGCTGTGCATGTTGGGTGCTGTTTAAGATTTTCAACTCAGCAACCCCATAAGTGTTTGTTGGGGCTGTAGTTTTGGTCATCTCTACTATATTTTAAATTATGAAATGATGAAATGTTAAGTAAGTGAGTAAAGCTTTTCCAAAAAGTCATGTGGAAATAGAACTAAAAGATAATCAAGAAGGACTTCTGCCAAGATTAAATAGACACCGAGAGATTGAGACAGAGTCACAGAACAGAGGCAGGGTTCAGACAAAAATGAGTGAAAGAGAAAGATTTTATTGAGGGAAAAGAACTCCCAGATGGATTCCACAACCCAACAAGAATAGGTTAAGGAAGTCGCGCATGGTGCTAGGGTGGCAGGATATATACATATTATATGAGCTTAAAGGCATATGGGCCGGTAAGGGGAAGGGAGGTTCTTTGTACTGCGGCTGCAAGTTTCGGAGCAGGAGATGACCTGTCCATAAATCATCTTGTTCTCAGCAAACTTGCTTCCTGGCACGCTGGGGGGGAGTCTGTGTTCTGCCCGGGGGTAAGCTTTGTGACATGCTGGAGGCAGCTGCTTTGAAGTTCAGCAGGTCATTTGTCTTCTTGAGAGGCTGGTGCAAGGGGCTGCCTGGTCCGGACCTGGCCCAAACAGACACACTACCAAGATCCTGTACAAGAAATATGTGAAAGACCAAATAAAACACGAATGAAAATCCAGGGACCCTCAGTTTTAGAGGAAAGGATAGAGAGATTATTTGAATGCTGACTACAAGAAGCTGAATAAAATCTAAATATGAAGACACGAGACTAGTAAATTCTCAACTGACATTACAGCACATCCATTATGAAATTTGTGTTTAATGTGAAATCATCACTATAATCAACATTGGAAGATTTTCTTCTTGTACCCATTGCTGTTGAACATTATGAAGTTTTGTGAACAGGGTTTGATCAGAACAATGAGCTGACAACTGCCCCATATCAATAGCTGGCAGCCCAGGTGCCCAGCCCTCCCCCTCCCCCCACCCATTTACCATAGGAGTTCTACCTACAGGTGGGGGCCACTTTTTGACTAATGATAGTGGCCAACATCTTCTAAATCTGTTCTCAACTGCACTCCGCAGTGAACAGAGAATTATAATCATTCCCGTTCTGTGTCACACCCATAAGGAGACAGGTGCTTAGCACCTAACAACATATAATCACCAATTAAGTACAAATAGTACCATTACAGTACACTGAAGAATTCAATTTCATTTCACCCAAAGAAACAATTCACCAAAATAAAGATCTAGAAACCCTTTCTAAGGAAGAAATGTCATGGGAACTTCCTAATAGTTAATAATTGGGCATTTTACATAGAGAATATTGCAAGGCAAACAAAACTTTGGGAAAATTCAGGGACGACTACAATAACAAAATAAATGAAACATTAGAAATTATACCAACACAGCAAATTAAAATCCAAAAGATTACAGAAGTAGGTAGCATTGAAGGTAAGTCAATGAAATGTAATCAAGAAGAAACATTCATCAAGAGAAGACAAAGCTCATTAAGCTGATCATTTTTAGGTGCTATTTAGTTGGTTCCTCATAGCAACCCAGTGTACAAAAGAGCAAAATACTACCGTCCTGTGCCTCTTCACAATTAGGTTTGAACTTGTAACCATTTTATCAGTCCATTGTGAGAATCTTATTTACTACCCTATTTTAACAAGTCTGATGTCCAACATCTTGAGACAATATGCTCAAAGTATGTGAAATGAAATCTTGCCATCTTTACCATTAAGGATCATTCTAGCTGTATTTGTTCTAGAATACTTGTTCTGCCTGTCCCTGGTCTTCTCACTGTTCTTCATCAATACCATGATTCAAATGTATCCATTCTTCTCTGGTCTCAATGCCCAAATGCCACACTCTCTTGGGTCAGACAGGTCTCAGTCTCAAAGTGACTCCCTTGCTCTTCAACACTAAAATGTCTTGTGCAGCAGATTTGTCCAGTGCAATACTGTTTGTTTTCTTGACTGCTCCTTCCATGGGCATTGCTTGTCAATCCAAGCAGAATGACATTTTAGATAATATTAGTCTTTACCATAATGTTGACTACTGATTATAAGGGTTTTGGTTTCCTTTGCATTGAGTTGTATTCCATACTGAAGATTGCAACCCTTGATCTTCATCAGCAAGTGTTTCAGGTCCTCACCTGTAGCAGTTGAGGTGTCATCTGTATATTGTAAGTTGTTAATAAACACTCTCTCCAATCCTGGGCCTGTCTTCATATGTTCTTAGATTATTACTTCACCATATATTTTGATTAAATATGGCGAAAGAAAGCAGCTCTGACATGAATATTAGCTGCTTTTAAACAGCCCCATATTGTTCTATTCCAATGAATGCCTCAAATACCACTTGGTTTGTACAGGGATGATCAAGGGTTGAGGAATTCCCATTTTTCCAAATGTGATCAATAGTTATGATCTATGTACCCTGTTACCTTTACAACGCAAGTAGCAACAGTTGTTATCTTTGTTCAGCCAAGATCCATCTCATATAATCAATGATAAATCCTTTGTTCCACATCCTCTCCTGAATCTGACTTGAATTTCTGGCAGCACTCTGTTGATTGTAACCATTGATGAATTTTTTTCAGCAAAAGTTGATTTAACAGATATTAATATAAGAAGTTTGATAACTTCTGCAGTCTGTTGTGTCACCTTTCTTTGACGTAGGCACAGATTTTCAGTTGGCCTTGTAACCTTGTGCCAAATTTCTTAGGCATAGACGAGCCTGTATATTACTTCGCTGAAGAAACATTTCCATTGACCAATTGCAGGAACTTTATTTTTTGCGAATGCCTTTGATAGGGCTTGGACTTCTTCCTTCAATACCATTGGTTTGTGATCAGAAGTTACCTCTTAAAATAGCTGAATGTACTTTTCAGTACAGTGAGTGTTCTTCCCATCATCTTTGGGTACTTCCTGCTTTGTTCAATATTTTGCCCATAGGAATCCTTAATGTTTAACTCAATGCTTGGATTTTTTTTTTTCAGTCCTTCAGCATGAGATATGTTGAGTGTGTTCTTCCTTTTTGGTTTTCTAACTTCAAGTCTGCATATTTGATACTTTGTCTCATTAATCTGCCCTTTGTGATTTTCTGTGAACTTCATTTCTTAAATTTATTACAGTTGATCTATGATCAACTGCAAGTTTTAGGGTCTCTTCTGATATCTGCTTTGTTTTCTTTTTATTGGCATATTGCTTTCTTATTATATAACCTTGTCATTTATTTCATCCCACAGCATATCAGTTGTCATCAGTGTTGTTAATATTTAATGCTGTTCTTGATGTGTCTATAAAATTGAGGTGGGATATATGCAAGGTCATATTGGGGCTTTTGTGGGCATGTTTTAATTTTCAACATCAACCTGAACTTTTATGTGAGCAATTGATGTTCTGTTTCACAGTCAGCCTTTTGGCTGCTATTACTGAGCTTCTCTGTCATCTCTTCCCATGGAGGTAGTCAGTATGAGACCTATCTATACATTCTGTATGCTGTCTATCCAAGTACACATTATGTTGTTGAAAAAGGTATTGCATTTAAGTCCATCTCAGAAAATTCTATCATGCAATCAGCAACTTTTGTTTCTCTGAAGCCATAGTTTCAAACTATTGTCCCTCTTTGTTCCAGCTCTCATTCCAATTATCAATAATGCATCTTGATTATATTTGTGATCAGTTCAGACTGAAGTTGGTAGAATTCAATTTCTTTATTCTTAAATTAGAATAATAGTCATACTAATTGGGCTTCCTTGTAGGTATATAGATATTTTCATATTACAGAAAGCATTGTACTTTAAGTTTTGAAATTCTCTTTAATCCACATTCACACAATTCAATAGTTCAGTCATATCAAGAAGAATTGTACAATCATTACCACAATTTCAGAATATTTTCTCTATACCCCCCCACTCCCATGGTTAAATCATCTTTAAATTGAGTTGTGTAATCACCTTGAGTCCTAGTACTCACTCCCCCTCCCACCTTCATTGTTTACTTCCGAAATAGCCTCACCCTCCCCAATCCCTGCTCACCCACCCCTATATCTCCTAGAAACCCTTTCATCAGTTAACTATATTTATCCACTCCTGTGCTTCAACTGGTAAATCCAACAGAAATAATAACAAAAAATAAAATGATATGGATAAGACAATAATATATAAAGACAAATAAAAAGCACCACCATCATTTTTTTTTTTCCTAACCCACCACCATCAATATTTTAAAGGCCAGGGAAGAAGTTTTTATCATGGAGTAAGCAAGAGATCCTTACACCTAGAACAAATTCAGGATGGATCTAGAAGGTCAACTGATCAAATCCCAAGTTTGATCCAGCATAATCAGGATGACAATGATTTTTGTTTGGTAGTAAGTATTTCAGACCTTTGCCTGTAACTAGAGATCTGCCAGTGGCTTAATTTGTCTTGATATTCTGCAGATGGATTTTGGGCTCCCACTGTCCTCCATAGCCTTCCACAAATTGGGTGTTCATAATTTTAGGTCTGATATTACTTCTTTCATCATATTTGAGTTTATTGTCATCTTTGACTCATACGAGCTGGTTTTCTTCCATGTTGGCTTAGTGGACTCCTTACTTAGATGGCTTTTTATTTGAATACACACCTTAAAACCACAAACACGATTCCACTTGAGAGCCAGGCACCATCTGCTTTCTCACCACAATGCATAGGACACTCTTCAGTGATCTTTTCATGTGAGTGAGTATTGAGCAGGGCCATGTTTTCAGAACTGACTATTCTTGGGCTGGAGCTAGAGTTCATTTGGGGCCCATAATCTAGCTGCTTCTCCCGGGGATATTCATGACTCAGGTTTACTGTGGTGGTTGTGTGTGTTAGTCCAGGTAGAGAGATCCAGGGAGACACTCGTGTATAAAAAAGAACTTTATATAAAAGAGCAACTGTATATTGAGAAAACATCCCTGCCCAGTCCAGATCAAGTCCATAAGTCTGATATTAGTCCATATGTCCAATACCAGTCTATAAATTCCTCTTCAGACTCAAGCAACACATGCAATGATGTTGAATGAGGAAAATCACAGGCCAGTGGGTGAAAAATCGGGATCCAGTGGTGGTGGAAGCATCTGAGCGATGTCATGGGTCTCCATATGACTCCTCCATCTCCAGGGCCCTGGCTCCATCAGTGTAGCTCCCAGTGGCTTGTCAACAGGAATGTCTCACAGGGAGACAAACAGAGTGAATCAGATACAGAAAACCTTAAGAGTAGAAACAACATTGTCAGAGATGGTGCCAGAAGATGAGCCTTCAGTCCAGAAGACACTCAGTATGACTCCAGGAGAACTGCCTTCACAAAGTAGAGTCTATTGTGATGTGGGTGGAATACACCCTACATGAGTAAAGCCTTCAGGACCTTCATTTACTGATGGGAAATGACTCAAAAGGAGAAGAGATAGCTGAAAACACCAATTACCATATATGCTTGAGTGTAAGCCACGTTTTTTGTTTTTTGTTTTTTAATTTTAACAATTTATTAGGGGCTCATACAATTCTTATCACAGTTCATACATATACATAAATCAATTGTATAAAGCACATCTGTACAGTCTTTGCCCTAATCATTTTTTCTCCTCTTTTCTTTTTTTACATTTTATTAGGGACTCATACAACTCTTATCACCATCCATACATATACATACATCAATTGTATAAAGCACATCCATACATTCCCTGCCCCAATCATTCTCAAGGCATTTGCTCTCCACTTAAGCCCCTTGCATCAGGTCCTCTTTTTTTTTCCCCCTCCCTCCCCTTTCTCCCCTCCCTCATGTGCCCTTGCTAATTTATACATCGTTATTTTGTCATATCTTGCCCTATCCGGAGTCTCCCTTCCCCCCTTCTCTGCTGTCCCTCTCCCAGGGAAGAGGTCACATGTGGATCCTTGTAATCAGTTCCCCCTTTCCAACCCACTCACCCTCCACTCTCCCAGCATCGTCCCTCACACCCTTGGTCCTGAAGGTATCATCCACCCTGGATTCCCTGTACCTCCAGCCCTCATATGTACCAGTGTACAGCCTCTGTCCTATCCAGGCCTGCAAGTTAGAATTTGGATCATGGTAGTTGGGGGGGGGGGAAGCATCCAGGATCTGGGGGAAAGCTGTGTTCTTCATCGGTACTACCTCGCACCCTAATTAACCCATCTCCTCTCCTAAATGCCTCTATGAGGGGATCTCCATTGGCCGACACTTGGGCCTTGGGTCTCCACTCTGCACTTCCCCCTTCATTTAATATGGTATATATATACATATACACATACATACACACACTTATATCGTTGTTTGTTTTTTTTTGCATGATGCCTTATACCTGGTCCCTTGGCACCTCGTGATCGCACTGGCCGGTGTGCTTCTTCCATGTGGGTAAGCCACGTTTTTCAGCACATTTTAATGTAATTTTTGTGGTAAAATTAGGTGCTTCGGCAGATATTCAGGTCATATACTTGAGTATATACAGTAATGGAACTTAGAATGTAGGGATTTAGGAAAATTGAGAGTTGTAAAAAATGAAATGGAAGACAGAAATAGATATTCGTGATGTTAGTGAACCAAAATGGACTAGCATTGGCCATTCTGAATCTAAATGTAGCTTGCTGAGAATGATAGATTCAAGAGGAATAGTGTTTCATGCATTGTCAAAAAGGACATTTCAAGATCTAGAGTATAATGCTGTCTGTGATGCAAAATCTATCCTCATATAAGGAAATCCAAACAATTGTGATTATTCAAATTTACATACCAACCATTCAAGCTAGTGATACAGAAATTGAAAATTTCTACCTATGTACCTATGTCTCCATTCTGTAATTTATCAAACATGGGAATACTGCATAGTTTAAAATCATGAAAGGTGTTAGTCAGGTTTATACTGTCTTACCATACTTACTCAATCTGTATGATTAGCTCGATTATATGAAGAATGTGACACCAGAATTGGAGGAAGGCATATTAACAAACTGCAATATGCGGATGTCAAAACCTTGCTTGCTGAAAATGAAGAGAAATGGAAGCACTTGCTGATGAAGGTCAAGGATTGCAGCCTTCAGTATGGGTTACTACTCTATAAGGTAAACCAAAATACAACTGGACCAGTAGGTAACAGCATGATAAATGGAGAAAAGGTTGAAGTTGTCAAGGATTTTGTCTTGATTGGATCCACAATCAATGCTCATGGATGCAGCAGTCAAAGAGATCAGAAGACATGTATTTGGGTAACTGAATATTTTGAGTACCAAGTTGCACCTGACCATGCCGTGGCATTTTTTTTTCTTTTTTTACATTTTATTAGGGACTCATACAACTCTTATCACCATCCATACATATACATACATCAATTGTATAAAGCACATCCATACATTCCCTGCCCCAATCATTCTCAAGGCATTTGCTCTCCACTTAAGCCCCTTGCATCAGGTCCTCTTTTTTTTTCCCCACTCCCTCCCCTTTCTCCCCTCCCTCATGTGCCCTTGGTAATTTATACATCGTTATTTTGTCATATCTTACCCTATCAGGAGTCTCCCTTCCCCCCTTCTCTGCTGTCCCTCTCCCAGGGAAGAGGTCACATGTGGATCCTTGTAATCAGTTCCCCCTTTCCAACCCACTCACCCTCCACTCTCCCAGCATCGTCCCTCACACCCTTGGTCCTGAAGGTATCATCCACCCTGGATTCCCTGTGCCTCCAGCCCTCATATGTACCAGTGTACAGCCTCTGTCCTATCCAGGCCTGCAAGGTAGAATTCGGATCATGGTAGTTGGGGTGAGGAAGCATCCAGGATCTGGGGGAAAGCTGTGTTCTTCATCGGTACTACCTCACACCCTAATTAACCCATCTCCTCGCCTAAACGCCTCTATGAGGGGATCTCCATTGGCCGACACTTGGGCCTTGGGTCTCCACTCTGCACTTACCCCTTCATTTAATATGGCATATATATATACATATATACACATACATATACACATATATACACATACATACACACACTTACATCTTTTTTTTAATTTTTTTATTTTAACAATTTATTGGGGCTGATACAATTCTTTTCACAGTTCATACATATACATACATCAATTGTATAAAGCACATCTGTACAGTCTTTGCCCTAATCATTTTTTTCTCTTTTCTTCTTTTACATTTTATTAGGGACTCAAGCAACTCTTACCACAATCCATACATATACATACATCAATTGTATAAAGCACATCCATACATTCCCTGCCCTAATCATTCTCAAGGCATTTGCTCTCCACTTAAGCCCCTTGCATCAGGTCCTCTTTTTTCCACCCCCCTCCCTCCCCAAACCCCCCTCCCTCGTATGCCCTTGGTAATTTATACCTCGTTATTTTGTCATATCTTGCCCTATCCAGAGTCTCCTTTCCCCCCTTCTCTGCTGTCCCTCTCCCAGGGAAGAGGTCACATGTGGATCCTTGTAATCAGATCCCCCTTTCCAACCCACTCACCCTCCACTCTCCCAGCATCGTCCCTCACACCCTTGGTCCTGAAGGTATCATCCACCCTGGATTCCCTGTACCTCCAACCCTCATATGTACACGTGTACAGCCTCTGTCCTATCCAGCCGTGCAAGGAAGAATTCGCATCATGGTAGTTGGGGGGAGGAAGCATCCAGGATCTGGGGGAAAGCTGTGTTCTTCATCGATACTACCTCACACCCTAATTAACCCATCTCCTCTCCTAAACCCCTCTATGAGGGGATCTCCATTGGTCGACACTTGGGCCTTGGGTCTCCACTCTGCATTTCCCCCTTCATTTATTATGATATATATATATACATATATACATACATATATACATATACACATATATACACATACATACACACACATATCTTTTTTTTTTTTTTTGCATGATGCCTTATACCTGATCCCTTGGGCACCTCGGGATCGCACTGGCCGATGTGCTTCTTCCATGTGGGCTTATTTGCTTCTGAGCTAGATGGCCGCTTGTTCACCTTCAAGCCTTTAAGATCCCAGACACTATCTCTTTTGATAGCCGGGCACCATCAGCTTTCTTCACCACATTTGCTTATGCACCCATTTGTCTTCAGCGGTCCTATCATGGAGGTGTGCAGTCAATGATATGATTTTTTGTTCTTTGATGCCTGGTAACTGATCCCTTTGGGACCACTCGATCACACAGGCTGGTGTGTTCTTCCATGAGGACTTTGTTTCTTCTGAGCTAGATGGCTGCTTGTTTATCTTCAAGCCTTTAAGACCCCAGTCACTATCTCTTTTGATAGCCGGGCACCATCAGCTTTCTTCACCACATTTACTTGTTCACCCACTTTGGCTCCAGCCGTTGTGTTGGGAGAGTGAGCATCATAGAGTTCCAATTTAATAAAAGAAGGTATTCATACATTGAGGGAGTGTTTGAGTAGAGGCCCAAGGTCCTTCCGCCACCTTAATACTTGACCTATAAATATAGACACATAGATCTATTTCCCCATCCTCCTATATATATTTGCATGTACCTGTCTTTGTCTAGACCTCCATGAATGCCCTTTGACTCCTAGCTCTTTCCTCCATCTCCCTTGACCTTCCTCCTGCCCTACTACCATGCTTCATCGCCACCTGGGCTAGAGTATACCTCTTCTCTAATCAACCTTACCCTTGATCATTTCCCACCAGGCCTGCCACTCCCCCTTCTCTACCATTTTGGGTCCCATGTTTTTCCCTTGTCCCTGGGTTTGTTAACACCACTTCCTTATACCCCTCTACCCCCCCACCCCAAGTCCCCCCGGAACTGTCGGTCCCGTTGTTTTTCCTCCAGATAGTTCATCCAGCCTGTCCTATTCAGACAGACCTGTGGAGACACTAACATGCACGAAAACAAGACAGAGGAAAACAAAGCAACAATATACAACCAGGCATCAAAACAACAAAAACAAACCACTGACAAAGAACAGAACAAAACAGTTCACAAGAGAAAAGCTTGTAGTTAGTTCAGGGATCGTTTGCTGGCCCTTAGGAGCGTTTTCCAGTCCAGTCTTTTGGGGGCCATGGCATTTTTAATCATCTCATTCCCATGTAAAAATTGGACATTGATTAAGGAAGATCAATGTAGAATCGATGTATTTGAATTATGGTGCTTGTGAAAAATATTGGAAGTAATTGGACTGCCAAAAAACAACAACAAATCTGTCTTGGAAGAAGTACAGCCGGAATGCTCCTTAGATACAAGGATGGCAAGATGTTGGACATTGGACAGGTTTTCAGGAGAGACCAGTCCCTGAAAGAATGCTTGTTACAGAAAAGGCACAGCATAAAAGATGGATTGACATGACTGAAATCATAGGCAGAAAGAGAAAACGTGTGTAAGGATGACACAAGAAACAAGCACTGTTTCCTTATGTTGTCGATAGGGTCACCGAATCTGCACTGACTGGGTGGCACCTAACAAAACAAGATTGAATATATGCCATCAGTTATATCTATTTTTTATGTTCAAATAAATCTTTATTTTTTTAAATCATTTTATTGGGGGCTCATACAACTCTTATCACAATCCATAGCACATCAATTGTGTCAAGCACATTTGTACATTCGTTGCCCACATCATTCTCAAAACATTTGCTCTCCACTTAAGCCCTTGGCATCAGCTCCTCATTCCCCCCCCCCACCCGTCACTGCCCTCTCTCTCATTAACCCTTGGCAATGTATTATTTTGTAATATCTTGCACTGTCCAACATCGCCCTCCACCAACTTTTCTGTTGTCCATTCCCCAGGGAGGAGGTTATATGTACATCCTTGTAATCGGTTTCCCCTCCACCCCCCCTACTTCCACCCTCCTGGTATCCCCACTCTCACCACTGGTCCTGAAGGGATCATCTGTCCTGGATTCCCTGTTTTTCCAGTTCCTATCTGTACCAGTGTACATCCTCTCATCTAGCCAGATTTGTAAATTAGAATTGGGATCATGATAGTGGTGGGGAAGGAAGCATTAAAGAACTAGAAGAAAGTTGTAAGTTTCATTGTTGCTACAATGCATCCTGATTGGCTGTCTCGCCCCACCCCCCAACCCTTCTGTAAGGGGATGTCCAGTTGTCTACAGATGAGTCTCTCTTGGTTCCCTAATCTGCACCCCCCTCGTTCACAATGATAATATTTTTTGTTCTTTGATGGCTCCTACCTCATCCCTTTGACACCTCATAATCCCACAGGCTGGTGTGCTTCTTCCATGTGGGCTTTGTTGCTCCTCAGCTAGATGGTCGCTTGTTTACCTTGAGTCTTTAAGACCTTAGACACTATATCTTTTGCCACCATCAGTTTTCTTCACCACATTTGCTTATACACTCATTTGTCTTCATCGATTGTGTTGGGAAGGTGAGCATCATGGAATGCCAGTTTAATAGAACACAGTGTTGCATTGAGGCAGTACTTGAATGGAGGCCCAATGTCTATCTACTACCTTAATACTAAACTTTGAGGGCCCACCAGTCCCTTCAAACCTTGTGGATCTGTGCCTACTTATCTTTATGATGCGCCTCCTGCGACCCAGCAGTGTTGAATTTCCCTCTTAGTAGCTCTCCTGGGTTGATTTCTGTGGAGTCCCTCTGGTATGTGTTACTCAGTCACCATCTTCCCTCCAAGATAGTTTTTTTTAAAAAACATTTTATTAGGGGCTCATACATCCAAGATAGTTTTTATTGATTGTGTTATTAAACTTTTTTTGGTCTTCATTGCCTTTTTTCTTGACATTTTTTTTTCTTTGAGAGTGGTGTATTGAAGTCTTCTGTTCTTACTGTCGATGTGTCTTGGTCCTTTTTCAATTCTATGAGGATCTGATGTATTTCAAAGGTATTTCATTGAGTGCATAGATGACTATTATAGTTATGGTTTTCTGAGCTATTTTTCCCTTTATCATTATGTAGTATTCAATCTTTTCTCGTTATGTTGTTTACCTTGAAGTTTATCTTCTTGGAGATTAATATTGTTACCCCTGCTGAGTTTTGTTGCTGTTTGCTGGGTATGCTTTTGTTCCACCTCTGATTTTTAATGTCTTCAAGTCTCTGTTTGTGAGGTGTTTTTCTTGTAGGCAGCATATTGATGGGGCTTGCTTTCTTATCCATTCAGCTTCTCTCTGTCTCTGTACTGGTGTATTTAGTACATTAACATTCAGTGAAATTATTGACATGTATGTGTATTTGTTTCCACCATTTTGGTTTATATATGCGTGTGTTGTGTGTTTGGATGTGTATTGTGTTCAGTTTCTTTGTTCTTCCTGTGTCGTTCCCTTGCTCTGGGTGTTGTTCCGTGTGTGCTGGTTTTTGTGAGGAATTGTCTTGAATGTTGGTTTCAGGTTTGTCTGTTGTTGCTGTTGGTTTTTTTGGCCACAGTACTTCATTGAGTATTTTTTGTAATGGTGGTCTTGCTTTTGGCTTTTCTTGTCTTGAAATAATTGTATTATACCACCATATTTAGTTGCTGAACCTTTGTGTGTAATTGATCTTTTTCTCTAGGTGCTTTTAGATTGTTTGTTGTTTCCGTTCTGATGTTCGACATCTTGACTACAATATGCCGTGGAGTTTGCCTTTTAGAATATCTCCTGGCTGGGGTTCTTTTGGCTTCCTAAACAATCGTCTTTTTCTCTTTTAGACATTGAGCAAAGTTCTTTGGCTGGCGCTCTTGGACTATTCTCTGTGTGGATGTAACTTTGTTTGTTTCTTCCTCTTTGGGAATTCCTACAAGATGCAGGTTGTTCCTCTTAATGGTGTCCCACATTATTATCAAGCTTTTCTCAGTCTCTTTTGCATTTTTTGGTTATTTGTCCTTCCTTTAGATTGGAATCTATAGATTTGTCTTTCAGTTCACTAATTTGGGTTTCTATCTCTTCAATTCTCTATCTCTATTTTTTTTACAGCCTCCCGCTTTTCCTTTATAGCAGGGGTGTCAAACTGGCCCTGTCGGCCGCATGTAGCCCCTGAGGAGCTTTTTTTGTGGCCTGCGATGCTCTGAAATAAAATGAAAATAGAAAAAATTGTTATGAAGAAAATAGCACTTAGGGGAGATCGAGGCAATACCGTACACACAATTCCCTCGTTAACCCTTTATCTGAAGATGAGTATACATGTGGCCCAGTGCTTTCTGGGGGGCCTGTGGATGTGTATAAATGCACTGACCTAGTTCCAGTGATGATTGGAAGCGATCTGTCTGCCACTCTCAGTGTCACATAATGTAAAGAGATCCCAATAGTGAAAAGGTGAAAAATAGCACTCTGGGTTGTGCTGTTATGATCATACCTAGCAGCAGTGCTAGTGAACATTTTTAGAGGGAAGCCATTACAATTGTGCATCACGTTTGTCAGCTGCCCAAATCTTGGTGTTTTTTATTAGTTACCTTGTTATATTTTCCGGTCACAACATAAGACGTAGTGAAAACTAGTAGAAGGAAAGCACTGTCAAGTTAAGGGTAAAACAATAATTTTAGTTTTATAAATACATTAAATAAAATAAATATTTAAATAAAAGCTATTATAGTATTTTAATTATCCTATCCATATTCCTGAATCCTCACTTCAAAATAGAAATTGAACAAAATTTGTAAATGTGATGTGGCCCATGTGAATCTTGCCTGTTGCACCAAATGGCCCGCTTTTTAATTGAGTTTGACACCCCTGCTTTGTAATTCTGCTATTTATTGTAGTGTTTGATTTTTGTGTTTCTGTTTGTTTCTCTAATGAGGTTATAGCTTTTCTATTGTTTTATTTTTCCTTTCAGATTTCTTTCAGCTGTTGCATGAGCACAAACATCATTCTTTACATTCTTTTTCTGGGAAATCCATAACTTGTACAGTTTCAGGTATTACATTTAAGTCTGATTGCTATTTGGTTATTTGTTTATGTTTCTCTTGTTTTGTGTGTGTGTGTGTGTGTGTGTGACTAATATCTTCTGTTGTTTCCTTGTCATCTTGGAGTCTATTGGGAGTGTTATGTAGGCGATGTTATTTGGAACTGGTTAACTCTATTAGGTGGTGCAGAAGAGGGCTAATGGATAGTTAGTATTAAGTGTCTGAGGGAGGTTGCTAATTTATGTGTTAAGGGAGTCATATGAAATTTGGGGAGGAAATGTTATGAGTGTTGGGAGAGTGAAGGAAGCAGTAGGTTAAAAAAGAGGGTGGAGGATCAGGTAGTGTTATATAGTAGGTTAAAGGAAGGGGTATTTGGCCCTGAAATGCCTCATTTGCAACGATGGATCAATGGGTACTAGTATTTGAGAGCAAAAACAATTTTAAATATTGTGATAGTAGTATTAGTCTTTGGTTTTATGAGTCTGAAAATGTAAGAAAAATTTTGATGATCAGTACAGTGAAACTAAAAGACAGGTTAATGATGTTATGAAGTAAAACTTTGGATATTTAGACTAAAGAAAGGAAAATGAAAGAAAAGGGGTAAGAGATGACAGTTTTAATAATAGTAATAGGAAAAATCATACTAGCATAAGATGCAGGAGAGCTGTTAATGTATGTTTGTCCGGGACACTAAGCTTCACACAGAGCTTAGTCTCTGTTGTGGGTGCGAACTAGTAGGTAGATGGGGTGTTAGGGGTCTAGGAAATAAACCAATGAGATCGGAAGGAAAAAACATAAAGTAATATATCATACAAATATATACAAATGATATATATAAACTCCCTTATATAAATTCCCTGCCTGGGCTTGTAAAACCTGTTCTGCCTGCCAAACCTGCTCCAGCTTCTTGTTTTGTGATGCAAATACTTAGTCAATGAGTCAGGTGTATGCAATCCAGGTATGTGTAACAAGTAATATGAAAATAAATCCTCAGAGTGGCCCAATTATTTAAGGTACCTGGCCTTTGGGTGTCTTCTGATCAGGGGTTGTGCTGAGTGGTACCTCAGGAGGGGGCTGGAGCTCTTGGTGTTAATCACTTAACACCTGCTTTCAGCTGCCCTGTTCTCAGCCCTGTGAGGCTCAGTAAGCTGTGAAGTACCCACTACTAGGAGTGAGTCCTAGATGGGGGATCTCCACTGGCAGTCTTCTGGTCTTGGCAGGAAGCCAAAGAAATTTATATTTTTATTTTCCCTGGTCCCAGTCTGGTCACTTCGAATTATGATCCTTTTGCTCTATCACACCCCACTGGCACGTACCCCCCACCCCCTCAGCTAGCTTCCCAATTCAAAGACCCGGGAATCTCCCCTCAGGCGGCCGAGGGGAGATGCCCTAAGCGGTTCTAATTGGCTGGTGTTTCTGCTCTCTCGTTGTAGTCTATTTGTGTCTACCTATCTTTATGGTGACAATCCTATGGTCTGGAAGTGCTATCCCTTTCAGTAACTCTTTAGCGCTGTTCTCTGCAGTGTGTGCTGCTTGGTCATCCTCCTCCTCCCAGCTGCCCCTCAATCCCCTCTCAGGTGCTGCTTATCTCCTCTTGCTGCTCTCATTGTCTTTCTTATTTGAAAGTTCATATCCCCTAGGAGGAGTCATCAGGCTGTAACCTGTTTGATAGGTGGGACTAGTGCTACAGTTTCCCACAGGGTCACGTTGACATAACATCTAACTGCCACAACAGCTAAAGGCAAACTGCTTGTGCTGCTCCTTTAAAACTGGAATTGAGAAAAACACATTTGCCCAATTAGTAGCTGCTATCAGATACTAGAAGAGATATTAATCTACTCAAGCAATAAAACGATTTCTGGGACAGCAGCTGCAATTGGAGTCACCACCTGGATAAGTTTCCAGGCACCCCCTGCCATTCTCAAAGATCCATCTGTTTTTTGCACTGACCAAATTGACAGGGACAGAAGAGGCATTTTCTGCCTGCAATATGGGAATTAACAGAAGACCTTGTGAGAACAGGTTAGTAAGCAGGTCAACCTTGAAGCTAGGCCCTAATGAATGTCCTCACACAGCAGTGCTGCTGGAGATAAATCTGACAGCACACTGATCCAGAGACAAAAGCTGAGATTGCAATTTAAAGAGCCTCAAGGGTGGTCTAAATAACTAATTAGAAAGCTAATTGTACATCTGTGGAGTGGCAAACTCCTCCCCTTTAAAACTGTCTTTTAGAAACTAGGAGTCTTCCCCTAGACAATGAATGACCCTTCTTAATTTGTGAAAGGGGCCCCCACTACATTCCGGGAGCAAAGCATATTTTATCTATGCTTAAGGTATCCTTTTCACCATGCCAGAAGGACTCACATACTTTCTTTGGAAATGATTCTATCTATGCTTTAATAAAATTGTTGCCCAGCCTGTGTGATCACAAGGTGTAGATGGGATCAGAAAGTGTTAGGGAGCTAGAGGCAGAAACCTCTACCTCTACCTGCCAAGGCCTCCCTCCACCCTTACAGACTGTGGGAAGCTGCTCCAGGCTGGATGGCATGAATAAATTCAGGCAGTTGAGACGAAGCCAGTACTCTTGGGAGGACCTCAATCTAGGCCAGGTAAGCTTAATTGAGTCAATGGAGTCAACCAGTACTGTCAACCACGCCTCCCAGTGGAGGGCCCTGAAAAGTCAGAATTGCAAGGAGATGACAAGCAATTCTCCAGGTCTCCAGACTCCATATGCTAATTGCCATACATTCCTCACTACCCCTGTAAAAACCCTCGCCCCCAGCTGCTGAATGGGACTTCCCTGACCTGTCCGCCTAGGTCACGAAACCTCGGCAGGGAGCCGCAGGAGCCGCCCTACTGCCCCACCTAATAAAGCTATTTCTGTTTCTGCTTTCCTTGTCCTGTCAGTTATGTCTGTCTTCCTCCCTGTACCTCAGTTTCAACTTTACACTTCTATCCTTTATAAAAATTCACTTGGATCACAAACCAGGCTTCGGTGTGAATTCATTCTCATGGGAAGCCAATGACCCAGGTATTTCCACCTGAGGAATCTAACAGTATCAGACATCAGGAGACCCCAAACCATCATATGATGTGAATGAAGGGAGTCGGATGGAGACTCAAAGCCCATCTGTAGACAATTGGACATCCCTCACAGGAGGGACAAGTCAGCCAGAGTGCAGTACAGCACCAACGAGACACACATTTCTTTAGTTCTTTAGTGCTTCCCGCACCCCATCCCACCCACCTATCATGACCCCACTTCTACTTTACAAATCCCAGTTCTAGCTTACAAATCTAGCTAGACCAGATGGTACAGATAAGAGCTCTTGTCACACGGGATCCAGGACAGATAAACACATCAGGAACAGTAATGGGAGTAGCAATACTATCAGCGTAGGCCACTTAGGGGGAATGTAGGGGAGAAGGGGGAGAAACAGAGAATTGATTACAATGATGATGTAGACATAACCCCCACACCCTGAGGGGGACAAACAACAGCAATGTGGGTGAAGGGAGATAGAAGATGGTGTAAGATAGGAAAACGATAATAATTTATCAAGGGTCTTGAGGGTGGGAGGGTGGGTGAGGGAGGGAAAAAAGGAGCTGATATCAAGGGCTCAAGTAGAAAGAAAATGTTTTGAAAATGATGATGGCAACATATGTACAAATATGCTTGACTCCACTGATGTATGGATTGTTATAAAAGAGATGTAAGAGCCCCTAATAAAGTGATTAAAAAACCCCACACTAAAAACTGGCTTAACCGCTGCTGGTGCTTGTGTGTGTGTAAGCACAGCTTATACCTGGACCCTTACAAACCACATAGGTCTAGAGTTTGCTAGTCCCCCCATAGACAACAGCTCAGTTCGGAAGTAATGGTCTCCAGCCCTATATTCTTCAATTCCTTGATGGTGCAATCTTTGCACCCTGATCTTTGCAATCCCTCCAGGAAAACATAATTGCGTTGGCTTTACCATTTTCCTAAGTAGAGGTAGCTTTACTAGCTTCCACTCCTGCCCCTGCCATAGTAGTCCATGTTCTAGAGTCAGGTAGCCATATGGGGTACTGGCAGTCAGTGAGTCTGTCTATTCCATTTATGTGTTCTAGAACAGGGAAATTACTATAGGATAGGTTTGGGCTCATACTGGATCCCCTGTGAGATCAACCTGAGCTAAGACTCCATTATAACTTGACCTTTATATGCTCCTAGTCTGATTGTGGGACCTTAAAATTTAGGGTCACTTAGATTAATGTCAGTTTGGAGCCAATGTCCAGTAACCATCCCCAACGTCTGATTATTTCCTTTCTCCAATGAATTGTCACTTATAAAAGGCGCAGTTTCCACTGGGCAGGCCTGGGAGAAAGGCTAACTATGCATTTTTTTTATTAGTGTAGTGGGTGCCTTCCTCAAAGGGACCTGGCTTCCCCGTAAATGAAGGGTTTGTGAACTGGCTCAATTTTTGGGAATTGATCGAGCATTTGCGACTCTATATCTGGCTATTTGAATTAGACTGCTATTCAACTGGCCTAGAATTTTTCAACTTGTACAGATCAATGATAGATTTGGTAGGTTTCTCATTTATTTCACTCCTAGGGACACTCTGCTTAGGTATCCAATGCCATACAAATCAGGCTATTCTGTTACTACTTTGACTCTGCTAACCATTTGGCAACCACACCCACCTTGTCTCTGTTAAATGCTACTGCTTACCGCCTACTACCATGGGACCCAATCAGCCATGTTATGTGCAAACGTCTTAATTAGGGTATTTTCCACTGTCAAAACTGGCTCAAAATAAAATATCAATCACAGCAGTCTTTAGAGATACTTATGATCCCTTCAGAAATTTGTTTCCCACTGAGAGAAAAGGTGTGTCCTCAGTGCATTCCATTTGTGAGTCTATGGGTCTGCCCTGAAACACGCCCATTCCCTTAATCCTCTAAAGTATACCAAGCTAGGTCTGGTACTTCAACTTAACTTGCTCTAAGCCACTGCAGAAGCTTTGCTTCAGTAAACCAAACAGATAAACTATTAGATTCTGTCCTAACGTCTGGTGCTGAAACACTGACTGAAGGATCAGTGCTTAGTTGGTCCACGTCAACACATTCAGACTGATGCAACCGTTCGCTCCTTGCATCATCATCTCACTCCCGCACACATTCCTCGGGTCTCTGCCTGTACATACTAGAAAATGCTAGCAGTCCTTTAAGAGGATAGCACAGCTCTTTCTGGATCAATATTTGGAGGTCACCTTTGGGATTACTGAGACAAGTTTAGAGGCAGTGTCGAAGCAGGCATGAGTGTCGAAGGTGTTTCCCAGCAAGTGTCAGCATTATCTTGCAAGGCATCTGCTGCAGGGAATGCTCCAGATACAACTCGAGGTTCCCTATCAGCAGGGAAAGTTGGGCTAAGCTCAAGTGCAGGTGGAGGGGACAATGGCTTTACTAATGATGGATTAAACTCTTCAGATGTGAGTGGTAGTGTTGTTGGCTGAAGTAACTCAATGGCATGTCAAGGATCCATGTTCTGATATTTCTGAGAATAATCTTTCCATGTGTCCCTATGATGGTTCGATTTTATATCAGTTTGATGCATCTGTGTGAAAGTATGGGTAGAGTTCAATCTCAATAAGGCCCTCTCCTTGGAGGAGGTGCCCAATTTAGAGACATGCCATGGACAACTTTCCTTCCCTCTCCCTCCATCCTGCTTACCTTGATTCTGCATCTCTAGGATTCATGGCCGAGCCGGTCTGCTGATCATAGGAGCTGCAGTGCCCTGCCCTCTTCCTGCTGACCTTACATCCAGATGCTCTTGCCCCTACTGGCCTGTGATTTTCCCGATTCCTGCTTTGCCTTTGCTTCATTGGCTGGAAGCTGGGTGAGTCTAAAGGGGACTTCATCTAGCATCTGACCCATGGACTTGAGTTGAACTGGGCTGGGCTTCCTGATGTAAATTTATTTTTGCTATAAAGTTATTTGAGTGTAGTTTGATTTATTTCTCTAGAAAACTCAGCGTAGCACAGTCCTCTCCACCGTAACTTTCAGGTTCCCATTTAGTCCCAATCCATGCTCTCCTATTAACATCAGAAATCATTCTAAGTAGAGGGTTCAGTTAGTGTTGTAATTCAGCCACTCTTTTTTTTTTTTTAGATTTAGTACTTTTTAAAAAAACATTTTATTAGGGGTTCATACAACTCTTATCACAACCCATACATATACATACATCAATTGTAAAAGCACATCTATACATTATTTGCCCTAATCATTTTCAAAGCATTTGCTCTCCACTTAAACCCTCTGCATCAGGTCCTCTTTTTTCCCCCCCTCCATCCCCGCTCCTCCCTCCCTCATGAGCCCTTGATAATTTATAGATTGTTATTTTGTCATATCTTGCCCTATCCAGAGTCTACCGCCCCCCCCCCTTCTCTGCCGTCCATCTCCCAGGGAGGAGGTCACATGTGGATCCCTGTAATCAGTTCCCCCTTTCCAACCCACTCACCCTCCACTCTCCCAGCATCGGCCCTCACACCCCTGGTCCTGAAGGTATCATCCACCCTGGATTCCCTGTGCCTCCAGCCCTCATATGCACCAGTGTACAACCTCTGCCCTATCCAGTCCTGCAAGGTAGAATTCGGATCATGGTAGGTGGCGGGAGGAAGCATCCAGGATCTGGGGGAAAGCTGTGTTCTTCATCGGTACTACATCGCACCCTGACTGACCCATCTCCTCTCCTAAACCCCTCTATGAGGGGATCTCCAGTGGCCGACAAATGGGCTTTGGGTCTCCACTCTGCACTTCCCCCTTCATTCACTATGGTGTGTGTGTGTGTGTGTGTGTGTGTATATATATATATATATATATATATATATATATATATATATATATATATATATATATATATATATATATATATATATATATATTGCATGATGCCTTATACCTGGTTCCTTTGGCACCTCGTGATTGCACAGGCTTGTGTGCTTCTTCCATGTGGCCTTTATTGCTTCTGAGCTAGATGGCCGCTTGTTCACCTTCAAGCCTTTAAGACCCCAGACACTATCTCTTTCGATAGTCGGGCACCATCAGCTTTCTTCGCCACATTTGCTTATGCACCTGTTTGTCTTCGGTGATTGTATCATGGAGGTGTGCAGCCAATGATTTGAGTTTTTGTTCTTTGATATCTGTTCCCTTCGGGACCATGCAATCACACAGGCTGGTGTGTTCTTCCATGTGGGCTTTGTTGCTTCTGAGCTAGATGGCCGCTTGTATATCTTCAAGCCTTTAAGACCCCAGACACTATCTCTTTTGATAGCCGGGCACCATCAGCTTTCTTCACATTTACTTGTTCACCCGCTTTGGCTTCAGCAGTTGTGTCGGGAGGGTGAGCATCACAGAGTGCCAATTTAATAAAAGAAAGTATTCATACATTGAGGGAGTGCTACTATCTACTTTTTTGCGACACTTCGCTGTAGTACCTTTATCTTCAGTGACCATTTCATGAAGGTGAGTACTGAGCAGGGCCATGATAATTCTTTTTAAGTGTGAGCCCCCAAACCATTCCTGAATCTATGCTTTTTAAAAAATTTGCTAACTTAGGAGTTAATACAAATGTCATATTATTCCATAGTTCAATCACATCAAACAGAATTGTAAAATTGCTGCCACAATCAGTCTCCACACATACATTTCCCTCCTAGACTACTTGACATCATCTCCCTCTTACTTCCCCCGACCCTCTTTATCCTCGCCCCCCCAAACTATTGTTATATTTTCTTTCTCAAAGTCTCTGGGTCTCATTTACTAAAAAGCAGAAACAAATAACAGCTTCAAGAAAGTGACCCCCATGGTGCTGCACCCCTGAGACACACCTTAATATACCCAAGCACATGCAACACACAGTAGAGGGGCTGTCACAAGATTTCCAGAATACTAGATATCTTAACCCAGCATAAAGGGGGTTGATGTAACATGACCTTATTTGTCCACCAACCATCAGTACACCACTCTTGGTACAGCTGTTTTCTGCTTCCTCAGGCACCATGTATTTCCCGCTTAAGTCCTCATGTTACAAGTGTGTCTGAGGTAGAGTCTAGTTCACCCAGTGGGATTCCCATATGGGGCTCACTGATGTAGCCTCTGGAGCATGCATGCACCCCAAAGATCCAGGATTTGTTGTCCCAGCATTTTATGGCACCTGGTCTGCTTTCCTGGGATACCCCCCCCCCAGATGCCCTACACCAGTTCTGCCCACCCATTGCATGCCACTGAAGACACCTCCCATTTATTGTTGCCAAGAGCATCCTCAGTCTTTTGTCCCCCACCTGGAGGTTAGCTCTCCCTCCCCTCCCTTCAACAGGCATGCACCTATGTACCCCCAAATTTGACCATTCCCTTTCATCTCCTGTGCGGCACCTCTCATCAGTAAACCCCATTCCTCCGACGGGGCTACCTCCCTCTCTGGGAGACCTCACCACAGATCTAAATGGCTACTATTCAGCGAACAGCCACTACCCCCTCGCACCCTCCATTTGATCCCAGCTGTCGTGAGGTGACCTCCGGCCAAGTGACCTACACTATACTCACCAGGAGCAGATGATGTGTAGGTCATTGGCACTGGTCCAGCTCGTTAGCGGCCTGTCTGACCCCAGCCAGACGACTGCATGGCCTGCACGCTTGAGCTTGCGCCCCTTCTGCTGCTTGTTCCTGCTGCTCTGGACTCACACAGTGCTTGTCCTTTCGTGCTTCACTCGCTTCCCTCAGCATGTCTTCCAGAGCCCTCCACGACGTGAGGGGTCTCATTGCTGTTCTTCAGGCATGCGCAGTACTCATCATGTTTATGTACCAGAGGTTTTTTATCCATTGTTGGGAATGGAGGCCGCTTCTAGCAATTGTGAGCTGTGCTGTGATGAACATGGGGGAGCAAATGTCTGCTTATGATGTTTTTTATTTCTTTGGGGTATATGTTCAGTAATGGTATTGCTGGATCATATGGTAGTTCAGTTGCCATCTGTTCTAGGTATCGCCATACTGCCTTCCTGAGTGTCTGTACATATTTACAAGTCCACCAGCAGAGGATAAGAGTTCCTATCTCACCACACACTCTCCAACATTTGCTGTTCTCAGCTTTTTTACTTTAACTGGGCTACAGTTATGGGTGTTAGGTGGTATCTCATGGTTGCTTTGACTTGCATTTCCTGGATAGCTAATGACTGAGAGAACTTACTCATATGTTTATTAGTTATTCACGTATCATCCTTTGTGAATCATCTGCTCCGGTCCTTTGCCCACTTTTTCATAGGGCTACTAGTTTGTTTTTCTTGCCACCTTGTAAATTCTGTAGATTTTAGTAATTAGTCCTTTGTTATGTCATTACTAAATATCTTTTCCCAGTCTATGGGTCTTTTTACTCTTTCAATGAAGTCTTTTAATGTATGCAAGTTTTTTATTTTTTAATATGTCCCACTATTTTGTTTTCTATGGATTGTGTCAGCTTTGTTATTTCTGATAGCCCATCTACTGCACTAGGGTTCCTAGTTTTGTCCCAGTTTTCTGATCCTGAGAGCTTTGGGTTTTACATTTAGGAATTTGATCCATCTTGAGTTTGTTTCTGTGCATGGGTGAGGCAGTCGTCTTTTTTTTGTTCTTCTGCAAGTGGATAGCCAGTATTTCCAATAGCATTTATTGAAGAGGTGTCTGCTTCCCATTTAATGTTTTTTAGGCCTTTGTCAACAATAAGTTCTCTGTCTGTGGAAGCTAGAGGGTAGACAGGTGTTATTTTTGTGAAGGGAAGACAATATAAAACAAGAGATAGGCAAAAAATATTGGAAATGAAAAGACAATGGTAGATTTAACGACTTATTTAATGTAAAACTGATGTCTGCTCTTTAAACCTTCACCTAAGTAACAATAGAAAATATTTTTAAAAACTTAAAAAAATTCTCTGTCTCTGAATTCTATTCTTTAATGACTGTTTTAACACAGACACACACACGTTCTATTTTGTTACCATTAGACTCACAGTTTAATGATAAAAATTACATTAAAACAGAACAGAAAAGTTGGTGAAGGGAGACGTCGGACAGTACAAAAAAAATAAAAGGAATTTTTTTAAATTTATTTTTTTAACAATTTATTGGGGCTGATACAATTCTTTTCACAGTTCATACATATACATACATCAATTGTATAAAGCACATCTGTACAGTCTTTGCCCTAATCATTTTTTTCTCTTTTCTTCTTTTACATTTTATTAGGGACTCAAACAACTCTTACCACAATCCATACATATACATACATCAATTGTATAAAGCACATCCATACATTCCCTGCCCCAATCATTCTCAAGGCATTTGCTCTCCACTTAAGCCCCTTGCATCAGGTCCTCTTTTGAAATTTTTGTTTTTTAAAAAAGTGACTTAAATAAGAAAAACTGTGCATGAGCAGCCAGTAGTAACTATTGGTCTCTCTGCACTCGGAGGAAACAAGAGTGAAGTCAAAAGACATGTTGAATACAATTATTACAATAGAATGATGAACAACCCAAACATTAGTCTCTATAATCTTGAGCTTGGAAAACCTAAATGGTGCCTGACTACTGCTACCTATTACTCTGAACACAATCACATTAGAAGGTCCTCAATGGAATGGGGGTAAAATGTGGAACAGAACTCATGATCATAAAACAGACTGGGTTTACTGGTTGAATGGAGTCTAGTAGCATACCCCAAGAATATAGCCAATGTCCTCTAGGCGTGGAACTGAAATGACCTTTTTTAAAACCATCAACAGCTTAAAACCCAAAGGGCAGCATTTACCCAATGACAAAGTCCAGAGGGTTACTAAAGAAGGAGTGATGGTAAGAGAAAGCCCAGTGGGGAAGTAGGATGGCACATGGAAGGTATTGGAGTGGATGTGCAAAATCAATGTGTATGAATTTTTCGATGTAAAACTGATGAACTTCTCTGTAAACCTTCACTTAATTGGTAATAAGTATACTTCCCTTCCCCCACCCTAACAGTTTCAGAGTCTCAAATGTTTTCGTGTGTTGTATCTTCATTTTCATTTGACTCTAAATATTCACTGGTTGTTTGTATAATGGTTTAATTTCCATATAATTGTGTATTTCAGTTTCATTGTGTTACCAAATTCTGTTTACATTCAATTGTGATCAAGAAATATACTTTGTCGCAGTCTGCTCCAGCAAGGGGACAGCATGCCACCAGCTGTTGTCAGTTGTCCAGTTCCCTCTGTGTCCCATTAGCTTCCCCCAGGGACGTCATCCTCCGAGCCTGGCGTGCCAGTGTGGGGTCTAGTCCCGCTCTCCTTCTCTTCCTCTCTCCTGGCCTGCCTCTGTGTGGGTGTGGCATGCTGGCTCCTCTCCCTAGCCTGTAGCTCTCTCTCTTCATGCATCCTTCCATGTGACCATGCTGTCCTCATGGTTTGGTGCTTCATAGTAGGGTCTACATGCACTCCAGGCTGGGAGAGGCAGCTCCTGGACAGTCTTGAAGGCCAGCGAAGAGACCCAGGATTTTTGTATAGTTCTTTTCTCTTTTTAAAAAATTTTTCTTATTGATTTACTATTTTTATTTTAAAAAATCATTTTGGGCTATGTCATAGTCGGTGTACCTACCTATATAGGATAGGTATGGGAGGCATGCTTGAGGTGAGAGCATTGGGACCAACGGTTCCAGGGAGACCTGGGAGGTCAGAGTGGTGGAGGAAGGGGGTGCTGAGCAGGCTGCGCCATGGACAGGGGAACAACTGGGGTGTCAGAGCCAGTAATGAGGATATAGGGATCCAAGGTGGGGGTGGTGGTAATGTTGGAGCAACAGCAGACTAGCTAAGGGGGTTACCAAGAGGCAGAAATAAGTGGAAAGTGGCAGTGGGACATGAGGAAGGTAAAAGGCAACAGAGGAAGGACCAAGGAAGCAAAGCAA
Source organism: Tenrec ecaudatus (assembly GCF_050624435.1). Lineage (NCBI taxonomy): Eukaryota > Metazoa > Chordata > Mammalia > Afrosoricida > Tenrecidae > Tenrec > Tenrec ecaudatus. The sequence goes on from NW_027458443.1 coordinate 373,551, forward strand.
TGGATAGAGGTATAAACATAGTGGTGTGCATATGTAAATACATTAATCTACAAAAATAGAGGTATTGGCCCATGTACATATATTTATATGGCAATACCCTGAGGTAGGGGATGGACTTTGGGCATCCACTCATATCCTCCTTCCATTCAAGAACACTTTGTTCTATGGGGACCCAATGCCCATCTGTAGACAACTGGACATCCATTGCAGAGCGGTAGTGGGGAGATGAGTCACTCAGGCTTCAGTGTAGCAATAACGAAACTCACAACTTTCCTCTAGTTCTTAAACACTTCCTCCCCCCAACTATCATGATCCCACTTCTACCTTGCAAACCTGGTTAGACCAGAGGATGCACAGCGGTACAGTTGGGATTTGGAAACAGGGAATCTAGGACAGATGAACCCCCTCAGGACCAACAGTGAGAGTGGTGATACCGGGAGGGAAGGAGGGGTAGAAAGGGGAAACCAATCACGGGGATCTATATATAACCTCCTCTCTGGGGAATGGGCAACAGGAAAGTGGGTGAAGGGAGACGCCAGCAGTGTAAGATAAGATAAAATAATAATTTATAAATTATCAAGGGTTCATGAGGGAGAGGGGAGCGGGGAGGGAGAGGGAGAGAAAAAAGGAAAATGAGGAGCTTATTCCAGGAACCAAAGCGGAATGCGAAGTTTGAGAATGATGAGGGCAATGAATGTATAAGTGTGCTTTACACAATTGATGTATGTGTGGATTGTGATAAGAATTGCATGAGCCCCAATACATAAATTTTTTTAAAAAGAGAAAGTTTTGTTCTAACCAGTCAGCAGCATGAGATGTTTACCCTCCTGACACAATCGCTGAAGACAAAATAGGTGCATAAACAAATGTGGTGAAGAGGGCAAATGGTGCCCGGTTATTAAAAGATATAGTGTCTGGGGTCTAAAAGGCTTGATGTCACACAAGCTGCCATTCAGCAGTGAAGCAACAAGTCCACATGGAAGAAGCACATCGCTGGTGCGATCATGAGGAGTCATAGGAACTGGGCATCAGCAGACACATAACAAATAAAAACGAGAGGGCTGGAGCAGAGATCCAAAGCTCATCTGTAGATAGTGGAACAATCTCCCCACAGAGGGACCACAGGGAAGGATGAGTCAACTTTCCTCTAGTTCTTAAATATTTCCTCCCCACCACTATCATGATCCCAATTCTATCTTAAAATCTGGCTAGACCAGAGGATGTACACGGGTACAGAAAGAAACACAGGGGATCCAGGACAGATGAACCCCTCAGGACTAGTGGTGAGAGTGGCGATAATTCAAGGGTGGAGGAAAGGTGGGATAGAATGGAGGAACCGATTACAAGGATCTACAATATAAGCCCCTCCCTGAGGAACAGGCAACAGAAAAGTGGGTGAAAGGAGATGTTGGACAGTGTAAGACATAACAAAATAATAGTAATTTATAAATTGTCAAGGGTTCATGAGGGAAGGGGGTGGGGAGGGAGGGGAAAAATGAGGAGCTGATACCAAGGCCTCAAGTAGAAAGAAAGTATTTTGAGAATGATGATGGAAATAAATGTACACATGTGCTTGACACAATGGGTGTAGATATGGATTGTGGTAAAATGATTAAAAAAGAGAGAAAGGAATTTAGTCATTGTACAAAAAATAAGAAAAGAATATAAGCCAGGTGACATTCCACCATTTCCAGATCTAGCTCTTTCTTTTTTATTAAATCAGTTTTTGGGGGGCTCGTACAACTTAAAAAATAGTTTTATTGGGGGCTTGTATAACTCTTATCACAATCCATAAATATATCAATTTTCAAGCACATTTGTACATTTGTTCTCATCATTTTCCCTTTTGTGTTCAACTTTGAGTGACTTTCTTGTATCATTCCTTCACATTTCTCACGTTGGAGGACTGGCTTTAAGTTTTCTTGTATGGGAGTCTAATAGCTATGAACGCTCAGCTTTTATCTTGGAATACTTAACTTTTTTTTGAAGGACAATTTTTACAGTCCTTAATTTTTGAAGGACCGCTTTACAACTTGTACAGTGTGAGCATTTTTCATAAAACAAGTATGGATAGATATAATCATATTTATCATATGAGCAAGGGGAACACTGCGGAGCATGTTTGGGAACATGGCAGGGCTGAAAGAGACAGGTTTTGTGCTACATTTTATTCATTCCTAAACAGTGTTATATGAAAAAAGAAACTTTTAATTAAAAATATCTTTTGAAAGAAGGGCTTGGCTCCCCTCCTTGACCCCAGTGAAAAAGCCTATCACTCATACCTGGCCTGCCCTCAAAAGATCAGGTGATATTTTTACATCATTTACCACAATTCATATGCATTCTGATTCAACCCAATAATTGCAGCAATACCGTCAATGTACCATTTGAGTTCAGTTCCCGATCTGCAGGGGAAGAGTGCAAATCTTGGAGGTCCTGCCTATCTCTGTTCGATCAGTAAACCTGGCATCCTTTAGGGTTATGTTCTTAACTTCTCCCCCACTCTAGACAGAACCTTCTGTTGTGATCCTTTTCATAACACTTGGTCATGGTAGCTGGGTGCCGAACAATGTTTTCAATTTCTAGGTTGTGAAGACTGACGTTTTCCTGGTCCTTCAGTCTGGGCACTTAATTCGGAGACCTGGGTTTGCTGACCTGGGTTTGACCAGAGCCTGAGCTGAATGTCTTTGGGTTGAGGCTCATAGCAGAGTTGTATGCCACTTCGGGTGTTTATTAGCATACCTGAAACTCTGTAATGTGTCCTGTTAAACACCTACCCTGAGCATTTCTCTTGGCACTATAACTTATTGAGTTATTAAATTCTTTCATCACGCATTTTGTCTGTGAGTTTCTGTGTAGCCGTTGCAATGGATACATGCAAAAGTAAAAGAGTGGACACTAATCAAGACTATATAATGCATATATAATAAATGTACAAAGAGACCAGGAGACTTACTTACCATCTTTGGGATAGTGCGTGCCTTTAGGACGAGTAAAAGGTTGCAATCAATAGAATACGACCTTCACCTCTATCTAAAATATTTTATACCTTTTAAAAAGAAAAATTTCAAAATATTATATTAAATGTATCTAGTTGATGGGTATATGGGTTTTCTCCTAAAACTGTATTTTCTAATTATTTGAGATATTTTATAATTGAAGAACAAAGGACAAAATTGAAATTTTTTAATTGAAAAACTGCAAATACAGTGACTCATTTCACATTACAGTAGTACATTCAGATAAACAAATGACCATCAATTTTGGTATAAAACTATATTTTTATCTTTTTTAACATATAGTTCAATTCCCAGTGCAAAAACACTCCAATGAAAAAAAGATTAATGTACAATAAATACAAGCCTACAGATGTAACCACAGTACCAATATTTACATGTGGTAAAGTGGTTCCAAACGAACAAGAGTCCTCCCCTTTATTGTCTAGAGGACACTCTGCTTACAGAGGGAAGCCCTTCTGGAAAGTCTGCACTCAGCAGCCATTGGGAAGTGTAACAGAGGACAGAGCTGAATAACCAGACAGTAAAGCTCTTAGGTTCAGGGTAATGGTTTCATGGGACATACCATTATTTGGCTTATTAACATGTTTGGTGCTTCTGTTCTACCTCCTCCTTCAGTTGTCAGGCACAGTTGGTGTCGATTCATGTGGAACAACAGAATCGAATAGAGTAGGATTCTGGAATGCATGGCTAATTAGCTGCCTCCATAAACAATGCCCTCCTTTGTCACGAGTCCAAATGAACTGCATGGTGCCTGGCTACCACTGCTGAGCATTTTGATCAAAGAGTTCAGAGAAGGATCCTGAACAAAATGGGGCAAAAATACAGACAAGAATAGAAAATTCTCATAATTCCCAACTTTCTGGAGCCATGGAGGGTGGCTGAACTCCTAAAACTATTGCCTTAAACCAGAAATGTACCATAATGTCTTCTTGAAACCAAGTAATAGTTTGGCTTAACTAGTAAAAAAAAAGTCTGCTTTGAGCTTGATGATCTTTTAACAACTATGTATGTGGAATAAAATGGAAAACAACTTGAAGTATTTGCCTGGGACTTTAAACAAAAAACAAAGCCAACCACACTGCCATGAAATCAATTCTGATTCACAATGACCTTACAGGACCGAGTAGACCTGCCCCTGTGCGTTTCTGAGACCGCAACTCTTCATGGGAGCAGACAGCCATGTCTTTCTCCCAAGTCTGTTGGATTTAAAGTGCTGCTTTTGTGGCTAGAAGCCCAGCGCTGTCATCACCATGCCACCTGGACTCCCCTGGAACTCTAAGGGGAGTGAATTTATGCTAACAGATGAGCAACAACTCAAAAAAGCTGAAAATGGCTACAGACCGGAGGAATAAAATCCGTATCAGCAAACTGTATACATTAAAAACTGCTGAAGTGATGTATGTTTTGTTGTGTGTCTGCTTAAGAAAACATAAATGAAATTTAAAAGGAAAAATATGATAAAGCTGTCTAGAGCCCTACTTTACATTTTAATCTTTGAAGCCAAAGTCACTACGAATTGTAATTGACTCGATGGCAATGAGAGCTTAAGTCGAAAATGCAGTATTGGAACTGCATTATCTTAACCCACTTTCTCTGTCAGGCCTGACCAAGTGTTTCCATCACGTTTTCCCAGTGGTAAAATTGGGAGTTTTATAAAAATGTGCTCTTGTCCAACACGTGTATGTTCCCAGGATCTGGCACAGAGCAGATGCTGCTGGAACGAGCCAGACACCACAGTCGCCCTGTTTCTGAGGACCATGGCCAATAAGCTGCAAGTGATTAAGGCATCACAGTGGCTCAGGTTTTAAGATTTTCTTTTCAGAATGAATTCCAAGAAAGCAAGCAGTCTTTACACACAGAGGGATGCCGGAGAAATCTTACTGATTAATTTGTTGAGAGCTCTGAGTTTTTCTTCCAAGATGAGGCTGTTTTTCTCAGCTCCTCTTTGTTTCTCTTCAGTAACCTGGAGGGCTTTTAGCAGGTGTGCATTCTCCACATAAAGCTCCTTGAGCAGCAAATTGGACTTCACGCTGTTTTCAAACTAGAGAGGGAAGAGAGCCACCCATTACTGTGAGTGCAGGGAAGGGGTACATGCTCCCGACCCTGTTCATTCCACGGTCGTTGAAATGATAACTTTAGGTTCTTAAGGATATAACAAAAATATTGCGTGTATGACACTTCTTGTTACCCTGAAGTGAGACCTCCAACTGAGGGTGTGATGAATTATGTACTGGAGAAAATTTAAGGGAAATTGTGGGAATCAGTTTAACCGGAAGACCCAAGAGTCACAAATCAACAGTTCTCAGAAAGGCTATTGTACGATACAATAATGAATTGCAAAGAATGACAACAATTTTTGGTTCTTTACTGCCCCTTGCCCTAGGAATCACTGTGGCCCTGACCCCCACTGCTGTTTCCTGGGTCTGAGCTTTCTGCCAAACCCATACGGTTTCACAGATGTGAATGACAGGAAACACTAGCAATGACCTCATTCAAAATACAAGGGCACAAGAATCCCAGCATGGGGTTCAGTCAACACCAAATTTCACTTGTAGAACATAGTCAGTAAGCGCCCACATGCCAGGTCTTGCTCTAGCACTAGCGAAGCAGTGGTGAATGTAGTCTCTGGGCTGTGCACCACATATGCTAATGAGAACCAAACTTAGTATGCCATATGGGGGAAGTGCTGAGAAAACCAAGCAAGGAGCAAGAGGGGGGCAGCTAGTTGGTTGAGGGAACTGTAACGACTAATGTAAACCTCAATTTGACTAGACTGTGATTCTCATCAGTCTGACAGGTGCTTTTTCATAATGGAATCAACTTTCATTTTTGTAATCTGATAGGAATAGCCAATCAGTTGAAAGGGAAATTGCCTCGGGAGTGTGGCCAGCTTCCTTTATCAAAGTGGAAGTTGTGGCAAAGTTTGCTCTCTTTCTTGACCTGCACTCTAGTTGCCTGATCTGCAGTTCCTGTGTTATAAACCTGAAGAAGTCTCCATCCTAACCAGCAGGTCGTGGATTCACCAGTTCTACAACCCCACAAGTCATCAGAAATCCTTAGCTTCCACTGGACACATACGGTAGGTTTGGGACTTGCCAACCTCTACAACTGCATAAACCCCTACCGTGCAGCAAATCTCTTTATATGTATGTATGTGTGCATCTCACTGATGCACCACTCTCGAGAACTCAGACTTAGCTATTTGGCACCAAGAGTGATTCTAGAAGAACAAAACTCAAAGAATAAGTGGTAGTTACATCATTTCATGTCAACTTGAAGATATATGAAAGTGTAAGGGTAGAGTTTAGTCTGTCAATCAGGTCACACCCTGATGGTGACTCTCTGTGGGCGAGACTTTCTCATAAGCAGGGTCCTGGGCACCTCCCCCACTCTCTGTGCCTTCACTTTCCTGGCTGCTGCAAGCACTACGATACGGTCAGTTGGATCCACATAACTACACCCACTGGCCTGTGATTGTCCTGCATTCTGCATCATTGCATGTGACTTAATGAGTCTGAAGAGCGACTTATAGACTGAAGAGCTGGACTGGGATGGAATGTTTTATTGATCCATAATTACTTCTTGAGATAAAACTTTTTCTTATACATATATGAGTATCTCTGGATTTGTTTCTCTAGTCAACCCGGCCCAACACAGAATGCTTTCTTTCTTTTTTAGTTATATACTTTCCTTGGGAACTCTTACATCTCTTATCACAATCCACACAATCATCCATTGTGTCAAGCACATTTGTACATCTGTTGCCATCATCATTCTCAAACATTTGCTTTCTACTTGAGCCCTTGGCATCAGTTCCTTGTTTCCCCCCTCTCCCCAGACCCCCTCTCTTATGAACCTTTGATAATTTATAAATTGTTATTTTGTCATGTCTTACACTGTCCGACATCTTCCTTCACCCACTTTTCTGTTGTCTGTCCCCCAGGGAGGGGGTTTTATGTAAATCCTTGTGACTGGTTCCCCCTTTCTATTCTACATTCCCTTGACACTCCCGGTATCACCACTGGTCCTGAGGAGTTCATCCATCCTGGATTCCCTGTGTTTCCATTTCCTATCTGTATCAGTCTACATCCTCTGGCCAGATTTGTAAGGTAGCATTGGGATCATGATGGCGGGGGAGGGAGAGGAAGCATTTAAGAACTAGAGGAAAGTTGTATGTTTCATCATTGCTACACTGCACCCTGACTGGCTTGTCTCCTCCCCATGATCCTTCTGTGAGGGGATCTCCAGTTGCCTAAAGATGGGCTTTGTGTCCCTACTCTGCACTTCCCCTCATTCACCATGATAGGATTTTTTGTTCTTTGATGCCTGATATCTGATCCCTTCGACACCTCATGATCACACAGGTTGTTGTGCTTTCTCTATGTGGGTTTTGTTGCTTCTGAGCTAGATGGCCAATTGTTTACCTTCAAGCCTTTAAGACCCCAGATGCTATATCTTTTGATAGCTGGGCACCATCAGCTTTCTTCACCACATTTGCTTATGTACCCATTTGTCTTCAGCGATCATGTCAGGAAGGTGAGCTTCATGGAATACCAGCTTAATAGAACAAAGTGTTCTGACATTGAGGGAGTACTTGAGTGGAGGCCCAATGTCCATCTGCTACCTTAATACTAAATCTATAACTATATGCACATAGATCTATTTCCCCATCATCATATATAAATATATTTACATATGTACACACCTGTACTTAGACCTCTATAAATGCCCTTTGCCTTGTAGTTCTTTCCTCTATTTCCATTTACTTTTCTCTTGTCCCACTATCATGCTCAGCCTTCATTTGAGTTTCAGTAATTCCTCTCAGTTACATTGTCCTTGATCAAGCCCTACTAGGCCTCTTACACCATCCTCGTCACTGATTTTGGAGCACTTGTTGTTCTCTTGTCCCTGGGTTTGTTAACTCCACTACAGCATGCTTTCTGAACTTATTCTCAAGTCTGGCTGGATTTAAAAGTACTAATTGCTCGACTTCCAATAGTAAAGAGGCATAGTAATCCATGGCATGAGGTGGCAATAAAGACAAGCATAATATCCCCACCATTAGATCAAACATCTGTGAGAGACAATGCTGTGAGTGACTACTATTTCATTATTATCTTTCAACATTTTTGTTACACCCACAAGCATAGTGAAGCTGGCTGGTTCAGCTTTCAGATACACAACGCAGAAAGAGAAAATGATGAGTCCAGAGCTTCAAAGTCCTGGCTCAAGCAGTACATAAAGGACCTGAAAGTTGCTATTTGGGTCTTGAAATAAAGTCTTATTTCTTGTAGCAGTGTTGAGATTGCTGAAAACCCATCCAGAGTCTTATCCTCACTACCACTGAGTTGGCTGCAATGCACAGTGACTGCATAAGCCAAAATCGAATGTCCTCGAGGGCTCTGGGGGCTATAAATATTTATCGGAGCACAAACTTCATCTTTTACCTGGGGCGTGGCTGGTGCTTTTAAAATCGCTGACCTTTAGCTAACAGTCCAGTTTGTAACCCACACACCACCATCATTCCTGAGTCCTAGCTGAAGAATAGCTAATTACACCATCAACTGAATCCCTTATGTTGAAAGGTTTGACGGGGAAGATGTGAGATCCTGAAAATTGAGATGGGAAAATGTGGACAATAAAAGGATCAAGCTAGGGACATGGAGCCCTTATTGTTGAATTACCTTTTTTTATTTTCAGAAGGACCAGCCTCCTGCCCCCATCTGAAGGGATTAACCCACCTTCTTTGCCTGAATCACCTTCGAGAGTAAAATCAGCCCTCTTATCCTCATCTGACCATAGTCCCACAGCTGTGTCCCAGGAATCTTTGTATGAGGCAAATGCTTTGCAAGATGCACTTTTTGCTTTTAGAACAATAACTAGTGTGAAGTCCACTGTCCCGTGACACGACTTCTTTGAGGCATAAAGTGTGGCCCAGGAGGAGGTATGGCATACTCCAGACAGAGACTGCTTGCTTTTCCTACTGAACACAAGGAGAAACAAAGGCCTCGGGATTAGGTGTGGGAACTGTGTCAGTCTGAGTGTAGTGCTATGAGCCTGCCAAGTGGCAAGTCTTCATTCGATGTTTCAGCTCACGGCGTCAGAAAAGTACCTAGTAGTTACATTGTTGCGGGACGACAATGAGGACTATGAAGTGGCCTATACTGAATGAAGTTGAATTGCTTTTATATACTGGAAAAGGGATCTAAAAGCTGAAGTAAATTGGAATGTTAGAGTAGATTTATCAAGATGGACATACCCACACATGCAGGGGATGCTTAGAGGGCTCTATCAATTCCAAGATGAGCAAGTGTATAGGCCCACAACTCCTATGAATCCTCTGAGGTAGAAATCCACTACACTGTCAGAATATAGATAGTTAATATTTCTCAAAGGATCCCTATGGCACTAAACTGACACTCATTCTAGGAGGCCCAAATGTCAGCTCATGCCTATCCAACAGTGGGTACAGTGGTCTCTGAAATAATCCTGTAATAATCTCTCCAGGTCCAGAATATGCAATTGGCAGAATTTTGGATCCCTGACACATGGAGAAAGGGTTATTACAGTAAGAAAGGCCAAGTGGAAGCCATTAGAACTTTCCTCAAAGAAATATTAGACCAAAAGCAGTATTACATTGCTGGAGAACCTGCAGAGATTAATGTCACCATAAAGACTTGAAGAATGGAGGGGGATGATTTCCACCACAATCTCATTCAACTTACCTATCTGTCTTGTGCAAAAAAAAAAAAAAAAAAAGGATCTTAAGAGAGTGACAGTGAATTGATATAAACTTAACCAGTGGTGGCTCTGATTGTAACTGCTAATCCAGATGTGGTTTCACTGCTTGAGCACATTAGTACATTTCCTGGAAGACAGCACATAGCTATTGCTTTAATCAATGTCTTTTTCTTGATACCTGTCAGAAGCAGTGTACCTTTAGCTATCAAGGTCAAGAATACAAGGGGGCTTCAAAAAGTTCTTGAATGAGATCAGGTCCCTTAAGGGTAGCATTGGTGAAGAAATTAGATGGTGCCCCACTAATCAGACAGAACAGCATCTGGGATCTTAAAGGCTTGTTTCCAAACAAGCAGCCATCTAAGTGAGATGTCAACTAATCCACATGGAAGAAGCACACCAACATCTGTTATCCATGGATTGTAAATTATATAATCCAAATCGGAAGAAGGGAATAGTATCAAAGCTTAGCAGGCGAGATTCTGGTTTTCAGAAGGGAATGGATGAGAGCGGAAGGCCAAAATACATTTGCAGGAGCTACTCAGCGAATAAGTCTCCAGTGATTTTCCGATGAAACTGAGGAATGGGAAGAACCTGGTTACCAGATGAGAGTACTGAAGATGACTATAGGAAATTAAAATGATAACTCTGACTTGAATAGCTAAAATCTCGAACAGTTAAAACTATGGGGGTTTATTTCTGTTGTATTTTGTCATCGTGGTTAGCCGTCTCGATTCTTTGTTATGTTTTTGCTTAACGCCTGGCCTGCAGTTCTAGTTCATAAACCTGCAGACATCTGTTCCTCTGCTACCCCATGAACCAGCAGAGGTCTCCAAGTTGCCACTGGACCCACGGATATGGGACGTGCTAACCCCCCCCATGTGTGTGAGTCACGAAGTACAATTTTCTCAATATATTTACATACATGTTTTACTGGTTTTGCTTGTCTACAGAAACCCCGAGGCTGTTCCTGTAAGATGACATGTGAACGGAGTTCTGAGTAAAATGAGAGTCCAGAGACTATCCCAGTATTTCCCAAAGGGGGCGGTACTGCCCGTTGGGTAGCAGTGAAACAGTCCAGTGACGATGTCTGGGCCTCAAAGCATCCAGGGGCGCTACACAAGCAGACACCCAAACCGTATCCTGAATTAAGGGCAATAGTACAAAAGATTTTAATGGTCAGGTGGACAATGAGTGATTTTTTTTTCCTGTAAAAAGGGGTGGTAGGCCAAGTAAGTTTAGGAATCTAGGGGCTATGTGAACACCAGGTAGCAAGAAGAGAGATTACAAAGACCTTGCAGCTGGTCAGGGCCTCGGGTGACTAGGTAGCAGCAGGCAGCCACCATAGCTGAAGGTGTGTGCTCCTGAGGAAACATAGACAGGAAGTCAGGGCAGGAGTGGACACTAAATCTAAGAGAGCCTTAAAGGACACCGTGACAAGGTTGACTTTTACTTTGAAGAAGATGGGAAGGTGTGAGGCGCGGCGAGCTGAGATCTCAGAGGTATTGCAGCGCCTGTGCTAAGAAGAAATCAAGGCCGGTATGCAAGGCAGAACCAGGAAGGCCAGAGAGAGGGCATAAAGTGAGGGGGTGTGGACCAGAGTGAGATCAGTGGGGTACGAGTGCTTGGAGTCTATATCCATTCTGAAAGCTGAGCTGCGAATTAGGTGTAGACCCAGGCAGGGGGGACGAACAGTGGCTGAGCCATGAGAGGAGCATGGAAGGGAGAGAAGCAGGGTTGTGAGCACAGAGTCTTTGAAGGGCATTTAAAGAGCAGAGAGGAGGGCTGAGGGCTAGGCCAGAGGGCCAGGCTTCTTTACAATGGGCTTACATACTTATGGCAAGGAGGGCTCCCAGTGAGTGGGGGAATAAAAAAAGAGCAAGGCAGGATGGAAAGAAGAGGAGAAAGGGGACTTAAGAGGAGTAGGGGAGGGGCAGGAGGAAGTAAAGGAACAGTAGAACAGTGACAGGCATGGTGCCTGGCACTCGGTAGAGCAAAACCTTTTACAGGGCCGAGACTATTTTCCCACAACCACGAACAGGGAAGTGTAAGTGTGTGGGTGCCTATTTATGGCTGTCTGGTGATCAGGAAATGTTACCGGTATTTAGCACCTGTCAGGAAGGATTCTCAAGTACAACACATGTGATATTCCACCAGTGAGCAACATGCTTCCCCCAATGCTAATCTGTTTTCTACTTGAGGTATACGATGGGGTACCCCCAAAACCTGGAATTTTGTTTCAAAGCTTTGTATTTAAATTTTTTTTACAAAACAACCTTATCACCTTCAAAGTACTCTCCATTACACCTAATACATTTGTCAATTCTGCGCTTCCATTCTTGGAAACATTGTTTTTTTTTCAAATTCAGCTGTTTGGACGGCTGACAGCACCTCTCTCATTTTTTTGCTTCATCTCTTCTATATCATCAACTAGCTGTCCTTTCATGTTCCTCTGCATTGGTGGAAACACAAAGAAGTTGCATGGAGTGAAGTCAGGTAAGGTGCATGGGACAAGAGAGGCATGCTGTTTCTTGTCAAAAATTGGCACACTGAGATGGCATGTGAGCAGTTGCATTGTCATGATGGTAAAACCAGTCCCCCATCTGCCACAAATCAGGTCTTTTTTGTTGCACATTGTTACACAATATTTTCAAAACCTCTAAATAGAAAGTTTGATTAACAGTCTGACCTAGTGGAAGGAACTCTAAATGCACTATATTATGGACATCAAAAAAATCAAATGAGCATAATCTTGATCTTTAATTTCACTTGACGAGTTTTTCTTGGGCAAGGTGATGATGGTGTCTTCCCCTGGCTTGACTGAAGTTTGCTTGTCACCAGTAATGACCTTGAGAAAAGTCTGGATCACTTCAGAGTTGTTCTTTCCAAGAATGACTTGTTTCCAGTTGACACTCCTTCTTGGTGGCCTGTCACAAATCTTCTGTTAAACTTCACTGAACTAAGCTCCAAGATAGTCCAGATAACTTCCCCATCTTTTTAATGGTCCATCATTGGTCTTCAAGCAAAAGTGGATGAATTTTTTGGACATTTTTGTCTGTTTGGAAAGTTGATGGACATCCAGAATAAGGTTTGTTATCGATCGACATTTTACCTTTTTGGAAATAAGAAAACTACTGGTACACTTGAGTTTTTTTCAGAGTGCTATCCTTGTAAGTTGTATTCAACATCACAACAGTTTCTGTGACATTTTTCTGGAGCAGAAAGCAAACTTTCACAGCCACACGCAGTTCTCTTAAATGAGCCATCACAAAAAAAACAAGGTGTGAGCAAAACTGCTTTTATGAAAAAATTCACTGTGACCAGAGAACCTTCCCAGGCGACGCCGCTGGGTGCACTAACTCAGAACAAGTTGCTCGATGCTCAGCTAGTAGGAACAATGCATCCTATGAAAGCTCCACAGTGTGGAGTTTTCCTGTTTTTCTTTTTTACTCACTCATATATGTTAGGTCATGATTAAGGGGCTGCTCAGATACCTTATCTGTGCAGTATAGTCTCCCCTAACACCCTGACTCTACAGTCCAGGAAAATGTGTTTTCTTCAAAGCCCTTGGCCAACTACAATCTTATTAATAGCTCTCATCAGCTCTAGAATTTAAGTTCCATGAGGGCTTATTTATCTCAGGTCTACCTAGAAAAATGCTTTCCTACACAGTAGGTGCTCAGTAGGCAATGTGCTGAATGAAGGATGCATGAATAAATCCATAACCTTCCTGAGGTTATGTGGCCATCTCAAAAAAGAAACCTTAAAATGATACCCAAAAGAAAATAAGTCAATAAACAAGCTAGTTATATATATATAATAGAATCTTTTATTGACTGCTATCAATTATGAATCCTGTGGCAAATTACTTTATGTTCAAGAATAAGGTGTTGACAGAGGCTCAGTCTGAGGGGTAACTAATGAACATGGCCTCTCGGAGTCTGTGACCAGACAGTCTCTTACTACACCAGCTGTGTGAATACCCAGGAGGTAGAAGTGTGCAGATATAAGATGTTTGTGAGGAAATGACAAGAACTTATCACTCACCTGGTCCTTCTGCTCATCTACTTTTTCTTGTAGAAGCATTTCCATATTCTTTAAGATCATTTCCACTTTATCCACTTGCTTTTCTGTGGTATTAAGTTGTTTTTCATGTATTTCCTGACAAAAGGAGGTTACCAATCAAAAAATTATGTTTTAAAAGAACTAACTTCAAGACATTTAAAATGGTATTTGGGCGAAATGTACACATCTACAAGTTACTAGCTACGAGCCTCTGTCTGAACATGGGATGCTAACAAGCTCTGTCAGGAGTATAGGTGTGGCGCAGGGCGTAGTGTTTTGCATAGGAATCCGACAGTGGCAGTTTCTTACATAGGCTTACAAAAAAGCAAAAACAATGCCATCAAGCCAATTTGACTCACAGCGTCCCTCTATAGAGTTTCTGACAGGATTTCTTTATGGGAATAGATAGGCTTATCTTTTTCCCTCGGATCATCTGGTGGATTTGAACTGTCAATCTCGCTGTCAGCAGTCCAATACTTATCTGGTAATGTAACCACTATTCCAAAGGCCTGTCATATGTTTTAGCAGTTGTGTTCCTAGGTATTTACTCAAATGAGTTGAAAATCTGTATCCACATAAAAGCTTGCATACAAATATTTATCGTAATTTTATTCATTATTGCCCCAAACTGGAAGTAATCAAGAGGTCCTTCAACAGGTCAATGGCTAAACAAACGAGCATATCTGTATCATGGAAATATTATCTAGCAAAAAAAATAAATGAGCCATCAAGCCATGAAAAAAATATGGAGGAAACTTAAGTACTTATTAAGTACAAGAAACCAGTCTGAAAAAGCTACATAATGCATGATTCCAATTATAAAGCAAAATTAAAGAGACAGAAACAAGGTCAGCGACTAGCAGGAGTTCAAGGAACAATAGAGGAACAAACAGGTGGAGCAGAGAATTTTAAGGGCAGTGAAATTATTCTGCATGAAACTTTAATCTTGGGTACAGGGCATGCCTACGGGCAACCCTAAGCGTCATCCAGAATGGGAACAAGAGACAGCAGTTAATAATGAAAACTGATGCTGTGGAGTTAGTTCTAACTCACGGCAACACATGTATTTGTCAGAGTCGAAGTGCTCCATGGGGCTTTCTTGGTCATGATCTGACTCTGTAATTCTAACATCCCAGAAAACCTGATCTGATCTGTAACCACATGGAGTTTCTTTCTATCTCGTTATTTATTTTTCAATATGAAAACCGTTTGCAGTAGTGGTCTCATACAATATCTGTCTCTTGTGATTGACTAATTTCACTCAGCATCATGTTCTCCCGAATAATCCATATTATTGTTTTGCATCACATCTTTTAAAACAGTTGTATTAGCACTTCACCCACGTCATACAATTCAATCAGATCAAGAAAAGTTGTCCAATTGTTACAATATTTAATTCAAAACCTTTTTCTTCTTCCTTGTACTCATTGTAATTCATGTACTTATTTTTTTCTAACTGTGGCACAAATATACAGAAATATTTTCCAATTGCACAACTTCTAGTTGTATAATTCAGAGAGAGAAGAGGCTCAATAATATTCTTCATGTTGTACAACTATCATTGTTATCCTTTTTCAAACTATCGACCACAGTGACAGTAACTCAATGCTCCCAAAGCAACAGATCTTTCCCCTTCACCCATGGTAACTGTTGGTCAAGTTTGGTTTCTTTTTTTACAGTATTTTAAAAAATTATTTTATTAGGGGCTCATACAACTTAAAAAAATTTATTATTATTTTTTAAACAATTTATTAGGGGCTCATACAACTCTTATCACAATCCATACATATACATACATCAATTGTATAAAGCACATCCATACATTCTTTGCCCTAATCACTCTCAAAGCATTTGCTCTCCACTTAACCCCTCTGCATCAGGTCCTCCCAAGAGCAACCTCACTGGACACCCCTCCCCCCACAATGTCAGCCCTCCCTCTTCTCCCCTCAACAGGCATGCACCTATGTTCCCCCAAATTTGACCATTGCCTTTCTTCTTTCCTGTGCTGCCCCTCGCATCAGTAAGCCCCATTCCTCTGACAGGGCTGATTCCCTCTCTGGGAGACCTCACCCCAAATCCACATGGCTACCTCTCAGGGACCAGCATCAACCCCACCCCATCCATCTGATTCCAGCTCTCATGAGGTGACCTTTGGCCAAGTGACCTACATGATACTTACTTTGAGCAGATGATGTGTGGCTCTTTAGCGGCCTGCCTGGTCCCCAGCCAGACGACTGGATGGCCTGCACACTTGAACTTGTGCCCGTTCTGCTGCATGTTCCTATTATCGTGGACTCACACAGTGTTTATCCTTCTGTGCTTGACTAGCTTCACTCAGCATAATATCTTCCAGATGCCTCTACAACTTGAGGTGTTTCATTGCTGTTTTTAGGGATGTATTCCATTGTATGTATGTACCAGAGTTTTTATCCACTCTTGTACTGATGGTAATGTAGGCTGTTTCCAGCTTCTTCCTGCCCACCCACCAGCTTTTTGCTACTATGAACTCTGCTGTGATGACCATAGGGGAGGGAAACATCTGTCCATCATCTGCTTCTTATTTCTTTGGGGTACATACCAGCAATGGTATTGCTGGATCATATGGTAGTTCAGTTGCCATCTGTTTTAGGTATCGCCATACTGCCTTCCAGAGTGCCTGTACATATTTACCAGTCCACCAGCAGGGGATAAGAGTTCCTATCTCACCACACACTCTCCAACATTTGTTGTTCTGTTTCTTTTGAAAAATCATTTTATTGGGGACTTGTACAACTTATTGTAATCCTTCCATTGTGTCAAGCACATTTGTTCATTTGTTGCCATCATCATTTTCAAAATATTTTCTTTCTACTTGAGCCCTTGGCATCAGCTCCTCATTCCTCCCCCTACCTCCGCCCTATCCTCCCTTTCACATTCTGGTTTTTTTTAATTGGGCTAGTTATGGGCATTAGGTGGGATCTTATGGTCATTTTGACTCGCATTTCCTGGGTGGCTAGTGACAGGGAGCATGTATCAGTATACCAGTATCAGACTGTTTTGACAACTGTGGCTGTATAAGTAGGTTTTGGGGTCAAGTAATGTGAGATCACCTGCTTTGTTCTTTTTCTTGGGGAGTTCTTTGCTTATCCTGGGTTTCTTCCCTTTTTATATGGAGTTAATAATCAGTGTTTCCATTTCTTTGAAGAATGATGTTAGAATTTGGATCGGCAATGCATTTTATTTGTAGATTGTTTTAGATAGTATCAACATTCTCACAATACTGAGTCTTCTGATCCACAAACACGGAATATGCTTCCATTTGTGTAGATCCCGGTTGGCTTCTTATAGTAATGTTCTATAGTTTTCTTCGTACAAGTCTTGGTTTTTGGTTAAGTTTATTCCCAGGTATTTCAGCTTTTGCAAAGGATACTGATTCCTTGGTATCTTTTTCTGTACCCCCATCCCTGGTATAGAAGAAGTCAATTGTTACTCTTGTATACTGCTACTCTACTAAACTCCTCTATGACTTCCAGCTAGTCTCTTGTGGACCCTTTAGGATTCTCAATATATAAAATCATATTATTTGCAAACAGTGAAGTTTCACTTCTTATAATGAGATTCTTGAGGCTCTTGCTATCTATATTTTCAACTTGTCTTTTCAGAAAGGTTGTAGGAATTTACTCTCTTTTTAAGATTTAATTCCTTTATGCTACTCTTCTAAATAAAGCAGATTTATAAAAAACTATGATATTCCATGTTCTTTTCCCCCAGGCTTCCTGGCTATGTGTGGGGCAGTGTATGTCTCCATATCTTTAAGTTGTTGCTCTCATATTCCCACTCTGCACTGCCCACTCACCTGCTCTTTCACCTGGTGACCAGCCCGATCCATCTTCAGTGTCAGCAACTGAACGGGTACTTGGTTTTTCTCATTTTGAGCCTTGTGGACAAAGGCCTCCTCACCCAGGTGAAGGATCCTATGGTTGAGCTGAGATAACTGATCCTTGTATTTCTGACTCTAGAGCAAAAAAGGGTAAAACAATGATTGAAAACAAAAACGAAGCCCCAGCAGATCCTTTCAGTGGTTAATGAGGGGTAATTTTGTCTCACTGTGGGACGTGGCAACATCTGGAGGCATTTTTCATTGTCATAATTGGGGTAGGTAGGGGTGGCTACTGACATGTAGAAATGCTACTAAATATCCTACAGTGTATAGGACAGCCCCTATACAGACTTATCCAGTCTCACACAGCAATGATGCTGAAGTTGAGAACTCTGCTTTATTCCTGAGAAGAAGTGAGAATACATCTAGACCATTAAGAACATTCAAACCACTGTTCTGAAGGCCTCCCACTTTTATCTAAGTTATTTAAAACATCGTGTTAAGGGGGGGGGGGAGGAAGAAACTTAAAGCATATGAATCTCTTCAAAAGGACCTCTGACCTGTCCCTGATATCCAAATCTATCTGGCAGTAAGTTGTTGATATTCTCAGTACCACTGGGCCAGGAAATTAGAGTGTCTGACAGATGTCCTCTTGGTGTATACACAAATGGCCGTGTGTTCCAACAGTTGCTAGAAAATTTCTCAGTTTTTCACCATAGAGATTTCAGTTACTGTCAACCACTGGTCAGGAGCATCTTTCAATAAATTACAATTTAAAAGAATCAAATTACATTTTTGTTGGATTGCCTTTCTTTTTTTCTCACAACAATTAGTTTTCAGGGGAGAGATCAACCACAGTTCCAAGGTATTCCCACGTTGGTGTGAATACCTATGGTTCAGCAATGAGCAGAATCATATCATTTTTATCTTGTAGGTTTAATACGCACACACAAGGGTAAGTATAAAAGCATTGTATAATAGAAACTTGTTAAAAATGATTATGGAAACATATGTATGAATGTGCTTGACACAATGAATGTATGTATGGAATGTGATAAGTTGTATGAGCCCCCAATAAAAGGATTAAAAAAAGAAACCTTAATTAAACAAAACTATCAAAATATGAAGCTACTGTTTCATGTCATATCTTTATCTATGCCTATATGCTTCTGAAGTGTTTTCATCTTTCTATTCATTTCCCAAAGAATTCTCACTCTTCAATTTATGTCATGTCAAATGGGAGTTTTGTCATGTTCAAGGGATGCAAATCATGTTCGTTTTAAATGTCCTCTGAGCTTGGGAACACAGAGCAGTGTGGAAGGCAGATAAGGCTGCGTCAGGTGGATGGGTCGTTCCCAATGAGGAGCTCGTCAGACAGTCCTTGCTACCCTCCAGGAGGAGCAGGTATGGCGCCGTAACAGAACACACGCCGTGGTACATTTTCCTGTCCTTCTTCCTCCTCCCCAGCGCAGCTTTCCATTCTCTTCAGATGTCTTCCTGAGAAGTCTCTGTGATCATCCTTGAGAAAATATAAAGAGGATTCCTTTGAAACCCAGAAAGAGAGTCTCCAAAGCCTTCTGAGGTGACTTGCCTTGAATTCATCTTTGAGGTCTTCCCGACCTTCATTAAAACGCTAAAAAGTATTGTGTTATGTGGAGCAGCAGCATTCCTGTAAACTTGTGGGAAAACTTAATTAATTTGGGAATATTCACTTGAGTTTTGTTAAAAATGTGATAGCCCTGATGTAAATGAAAATTGATTTTTTAAAATTTATGTTTTTCCCAGATCATTTTATTAGGGCATAATCCAGACATCATACCAATAGCTCTATCAGATCAAGCAGCGTTGTGCAATTACTGCATATAATCAATTTCTTCCTTTTCATACTACGTGATGTCAGCTCCCCATTACCTCTTTCCTCCCCATCAATACACCCCAAGAACTCTTACTCCAGTTATTACCTCTACAGATTCACCCAATCTGGGTTTGATAAACCCCCAAACACAGAAAGATACATAACAGAGAATCAAGAAAGGTACCAAAATAACAAAATACAGCAGAGATAAGACCTAATCTAGAAAACAACAGCAAAACCCAGAAAATATTAAAAACTAGATAAAAGTCAAAGTGTATCTAAAGGGAGCTCAAATAACAAGATTTTAACCATTCAAGCCCTATTTATCATTTTAATTTACTATAATCGTCTTTCTAATACCAGCTGCCTGATAACCAGGTTATTCCTATCTCTCAGTGATAGTCAGAGGGGGGCCACTGGAGGCTTATTCCCTGTGGAGAACCTGAACATGTATTTTGGGCTCCCACTGTCAGCCATAGCTTTGTGAACACCAGAATGTCACAAATTTCAGCTCTGACAGCACTCCCTTCTTCAGATCTGGTTTATATAACTGATAATCCTTGGATCATCGATGATCGTGTGCTTCTTCCAGGTGAGTTTACTGACATCTCACTTAGATGGGTGCTTATTTGAAACAAGCTCCAATTATTTCCAACAGGGTTTTGTGGAGACCTTGGGTTTTTCTCTCTCTATAAAATCATACCATCTGCAAATAACTAGAGCTTAATTTCTCTTTGCCCAATTGCACTCCCTTAATCTCTTGTTGCCTTTTGATTCTGGCTAGGATCTAGCACAATGCTGAATAAAAGTGGGGATAATGGGCATCTTTGTCTGGTTCCCATTTTCAATTGCAATGATTTCTGCTTTTCTCCATCCAGTATGATACTGGCTGTTGGATATTAAGATATGGACTTTAGTATATTGAAGAATTTCCTTATATTTAATTATTGTTTTTATTAGGAATGGGTGTTGGATATTGTCAAATGCTTTTTCTACATCCATCAATATGATCATCTGGTTCTTCTATATTTTGTTTATATGGTGGTATGAATCCCATTTGGGCATGAAGTATTATTATTATTTTGATATGTTGTTGAATTCTACTGGCCAGGATTTTGTTGAGAATCTATGTTCATGAGAGATATTGGCTTGTAGTTTTCTATTTGTGTGAGGTCTTCCTTTCATTGTCATTGGTTTAGTAAATTTTTCTCCATCTTTTGACTCTCAGTCTGTTTTTGTCTGTGAGTTTGAGGTGTGTTTCTTGAAGGCAGCAGATTGATGGATCTTGTTTCCTAATCCAGTCTGCTACTCTGTCTTTTGACTGGGGTAGTTAGCCCATTGATTTTCATTGGTATTAATTCCAAATGCAGGTGAGTTACTATCATATTGTATTATCTGTGTTTGGGAGGGAGGAATCTATTCATGTCCTTGTTTCCCGTCTAGATCTACTGTTTTGGGTGTTGTTTTAGTGTGTTGACTTCTGGATAGTAGCACGGACTGTGGCGATCTCATAATGTTTTTGTGCTGTTGATTTTCTGACCATAGAGATATGGTTAGTGTTTTCGGCAATGCTGGTTTTGTTTTTATGAATTCTCTAACTATTTCCTTGTTTGGGAATACCTTTATTTCTTCTTTATATGTGATATATCGCTTTGCTGGATACAGGATTTTGGTTGGCAGGTTTTTACTTTGAAAGTTTGATCTATGTTGCTCCATTTTCTTATTTCCTGCATATTTTCTGCTGAGAGCTCTGAGCTTATTCCAATCTGATTACCTCTGAAGGTGACTTTTTCCCTCTCTAGCTGCTCTCAAGATTCTCTCCTTTTCCTTGAAGTTGAATATTTTGACTATCATATGTCCTGATGCCCTCCTATACATGTCCCCTACCCCCACCCCCCGGGTCTAACCTCCTTGGAGTTCTCTCTGTCTCCTGAATGGATATTATCTCCTCCTTTATAGTACTGGGGAAAATTTCCTCCACAAATTCTCTTACTAATTTATATGTAGATTTGTTTGTTTCTTCCCGTTCCAGTATTCCAAACAAGACATTCATT
>NW_027458444.1:0-79015 GCF_050624435.1 Tenrec ecaudatus
TAGGGCTCCCCTAGGCTAAGGCTAGGGCTCCCCTAGCCTTCAGGCTAGGGCACCCCTAGGCTTTAGGCTCCCCTAGGCTAAGGCTAGGGCTCCCCTAACCTTCAGGATAGGGCACCCCTAGGCTTTAGGCTAGGGCTCCCCTAGGCTAAGGCTAGGCTCCCCTAGCCTTCAGGCTAGGGCACCCCTAGGCTTTAGGCTCCCCTAGGCTAAGGCTAGGGCTGCCCTAGCCTTCAGGCTAGGGCACCCCTCGGCTTAAGGCTAGGGCTCCCCTAGGCTAAGGCTAGGTCTCCCCGAGCCTTCAGGCTAGGGCACCCCAAGGCTTTAGGCTCCCCTAGGTTAAGGCTAGGGCTCCCCTAGCCTTCAGGCTAGGGCACTCCTAGGCTTTAGGCTTGGGCTCCCCTAGGCTAAGGCTAGGGCTCCCCTAGCCTTCAGGCTAGGGCACCCCTAGGCTTTAGGCTCCCCTAGGCTAAGGCTAGGGCTCCCCTAGCCTTCAGGCTAGGGCACCCCTAGGCTTTAGGCTAGGGCTCCCCTAGGCTAAGGCTAGGGCTCCCCTAGCCTTCAGGCTAGGGCACCCCTAGGCTTTAGGCTCCCCTAGGCTAAGGCTAGGGCTCCCCTAGCCTTCAGGCTAGGGCACCCCTAGGCTTTAGGCTAGTGCACCCCTAGGCTAAGGCTAGGGCCCCCCTAGCCTTCAGGCTAGGGTACCCCTAGGCTTTAGGCTCCCCTAGGCTAAGGCTAGGGCTCCCCTAGCCTTCAGGCTAGGGCACCCCTAGGCTTTAGGCTAGGGCTCCCCTAGGCTAAGGCTAGGGCTCCCCTAGCCTTCAGGCTAGGGCACCCCTAGGCTAAGGCTAGGGCTCCCCTAGCCTTCAGGCTAGGGCACCCCTAGGCTTTAGGCTCCCCTAGGCTAAGGCTAGGGCTCCCCTAGCCTTCAGGCTAGGGCACCCCTAGGCTTTAGGCTAGGACTCCCCTAGGCTAAGGCTAGGGTCCCCTAGCCTTCAGGCTAGGGCACCCCTAGGCTTTAGGCTCCCCTAGGCTAAGGCTAGGGCTCCCCTAGCCTTCAGGCTAGGGCACCCCTAGGCTTTAGGCTAAGGCTCCCCTAGGCTAAGGCTAGGGCTCCCCTAGCCTTCAGGCTAGGGCACCCTAGGCTTTAGGCTCCCCTAGGCTAAGGCTAGGGCTCCCCTAGCCTTCAGGCTAGGGCACCCCTAGGCTTTAGGCTCCCCTAGCCTTCAGGCTAAGGCACCCTAGGCTTTAGGCTCCCCTAGGCTAAGGCTAGGGCTCTCCTAGCCTTCAGGCTAGGGCACCCCTAGGCTTTAGGCACCACTAGCCTTTAGGCTAGGGCACCCCTAGGCTTAAGGCTCCCCTAGGCTGAAGGCTAGGGCTCCCCTAGCCTTCAGGCTAGGGCACCCCTAGGCTTTAGGCTACCCTAGCCTTCAGGCTAGGGCACCCCTAGGCTTTAGGCTCCCCTAGGCTAAGGCTAGGGCTCCCCTAGCCTTCAGGCTAGGGTACCCCTAGGGTTTAGGCTCCCCTAACCTTCAGGCTAGGGCTCCCCTAGCCTTCAGGCTAGCGCACCCCTAGGCTTTAGGCTCCCCTAGGCTAAGGCTAGGGCTCCCCTAGCCTTCAGGCTAGGGCACCCCTAGGCTTTAGGCTCCCCTAGTCTTCAGGCTAGGGCTCCCCTAGCCTTCAGGCTAGGGCTCCCCTAGCCTTCAGGCTAGGGCACCCCTAGGTTTAGGCTCCCCTAGCCTTCAGTCGAGGGCACCCCTAGGCTTTAGGCTCCCCTAGCCTTCAGGCTAGGGCTCCCCTAGCCTTCAGGCTAGGGCACCCTAGGCTTTAGGCTCCCCTAGGCTAAGGCTAGGGCTCTCCTAGCCTTCAGGCTAGGGCACCCCTAGGCTTTAGGCTCCCCTAGCCTTCAGGCTAGGGAAACCCTCGGCTTTAGGCTCCCCTACCCTTCAGGCTAGGGCTCCCCTAGCCTTCAGGCTAGGGCACCCCTAGGCTTTAGGCTCCCCTAGCCTTCAGGCTAGGGCACCCCTAGGCTTTAGGCTCCCCTAGCCTTCAGGCTAGGGCACCCCAAGGCTTTAGGCTCCCCTAGCCTTCAGGCTAGGGCACCCCTAGGCTTTAGGCTCCCATAGACTTCAGGCTAGGGCACCCCTAGGCTTTAGGCTCCCCTAGCCTTCAGGCTAGGGCACCCCTAGGATTTAGGCTCCCCTAGCCTTCAGGCTAGGGCTCCCCTAGCCTTCAGGCTAGGGCACCCCTAGGCTTTAGGCTCCCCTAGCCTTCAGGCTAGGGCTCCACTAGCCTTCAGGCTAGGGCAACCCTAGGTTTTAGGCTCCCGTAGCCTTCAGTCTAGGGCTCCCCTAGCCTTCAGGCTAGGGTACCCCTAGGCTTTAGGCTCCTTTAGCCTTCAGGCTAGGGCTCTCCTAGCCTTCAGGCTAGGGCACCCCTAGGCTTTAGGCTACCCTAGCCTTCAGGCTAGGGCTCCAGCCTTCAGGCTAGGGCACCCCTAGGCTTTAGGCTCCCCTAGCCTTCAGGCTCGGGCTCCCCTAGCCTTCAGGCTAGGGCACCCCAAGGCTTTAGGCTCCCCTAGCCTTCAGGCTAGGGCTCCCCTAGCCTTCAGGCTAGGGCACCCCTAGGCTTTAGGCTCCCCTAGCCTTCAGGCTAGGGCACCCCTAGGCTTTAGGCTCCCCTAGCCTTCAGGCTAGGGCACACCTAGGTTTTAGGCTCCCCTAGCCTTAAGGCTAGGGCACACCTAGGCTTTAGGCTCCCCTAGCCTTCAGGCTAGGGCTCCCCTAGCCTTCAGGCTAGGGCACCCCTAGGATTTAGGCTCCCCTAGCATTCAGGCTAGGGCTCCCCTAGCCTTCAGGCTAGGGCACCCCTAGGCTTTAGGCTTCCCTAGCCCTCAGGCTAGGGCACCCCTAGGCTTTAGACTCCCCTAGCCTTCAGGCTCGGTCTCCACTAGCCTTCAGGCTAGGGCACCACTAGGCTTTAGGCTCCCCTAGCCTTCAGGTAGGGCTCCCCTAGCCTTCAGGCTAGGGCACTCCTAGGCTTTAGGCTCCCCTAGGCTAAGGCTAGGACTCCCCTCGCCTTAAGGCTAGGGCAACCCTAGGCTTTAGGCTCCCCTAGCCTTCAGGCTAGGGCTCCCCTAGCCTTCAGGCTAGGGCACCCCTAGGCTTTAGGCTCCCCTAGGCTAAGGCTAGGGCTCCCCTAGCCTTCAGGCTAGGGCACCCTTAGGCTTTAGGCTCCCCTAGCCTTCAGGCTAGGACTCCCCTAGCCTTCAGGCTAGGGCAACCCTAGGCTTTAGGCTCCCCTAGGCTAAGGGTAGGGCTCCACTAGCCTTCAGGATAGGGCACCCCTAGGCTTTAGGCTCCCCTAGGCTTCAGGCTAGGACTCCCATAGCCTTCAGGCTAGGGCACCCCTAGGCTTTAGGCTCCCCTAATAAGGCTAGGGCTCCCCTAGCCTTCAGGCTAGGGCACCCCTAGGCTTTAGGCTACCATCGCCTTCAGGCTAGGGCACCCCTAGGCTTTAGGCTCCCCTAGGCTAAGGCTAGGGCTCCCCTAGCATTCAGGCTAGGGCACCCCTAGGCTTTAGGCTCCGCTAACCTTCCGGCTAGGGCTCCCCTAGCCTTCAGGCTAGGGCACCCCTAGGCTTTAGCTCCCCTAGGATAAGGCTAGGGCTCCCCTAGACTTCAGGCTAGGACACCCCTAGGCTTTAGGCTCCCCTAGCCTTCAGGCTAGGGCACCCCTAGGCTTTAGGCTCCCCTAGCCTTCAGGCTAGGGCACCCCTAGGCTTTAGGCTCCCCTAGGCTAAGGCTAGGGCTCCCCTAGCCTTCAGGCTAGGGCACCCCTAGGCTTTAGGCTCCCCTAACCTTCAGGCTAGGGCTCCCCTAGCCTTCGGGCTAGGGCACCCTAGGCTTTAGGCTTCCCTAGGCTAAGGCTAGGGCTCTCCTAGCCTTCAGGCTAGGGCACCCCTAGGCTTTAGGCTCCCCTAGCTTTCAGGCTAGGGCACCCCTAGGCTTTAGGCTCCCCTAGGCTAAGGCTAGGGCTCCCCTAGCCTTCAGGCTAGGGCACCCCTAGGCTTTAGGCTCCCCTAGCCTTCAGGCTAGGGCACCCCTAGGCTTTAGGCTCCCCTAGGCTAAGGCTAGGGCTCACCTAGCCTTCAGGCTAGGGCACCCCTAGGCTTTAGGCTCCCCTAGTCTTCAGGCTAGGGCTCCCCTAGCCTTCAGGCTAGGGCTTCCCTAGCCTTCAGGCTAGGGCACCCCTAGGTTTAGGCTCCCCTAGCCTTCAGTCGAGGGCACCCCTAGGCTTTAGGCTCACCTAGGCTAAGGCTAGGCCTCCCCTAGCCTTCACGCTAGGGCACCCCTAGGCTTTAGGCTCCCCTAGCCTTAAGGCTAGGGCTTCCCTAGCCTTCAGGCTAGGGCACCCCTAGGTTTAGGCTCCCCTAGCCTTCAGTCGAGGGCACCCCTAGGTTTTAGGCTCCCCTAGGCTAAGGCTAGGGCTCCCCTAGCCTTCAGGCTAGGGCACCCCTAGGCTTTAGGCTCCCCTAGACTTCAGGCTAGGTTTCCCCTAGGCTTTAGGCTCCCCTAGGCTAAGGCTAGGGCTCCCCTAGCCTTCAGGCTAGGGCACCCCTAGGCTTTAGGCTCCCCTAGCCTTCAGGCTAGGGCTCCCCTAGCCTTCAAGCTAGTGGACCCCTAGGCTTTAGGCTCCCCTACGCTAAGGCTAGGGCTCCCCTAGCCTTCAGGCTAGTGCTCCCCTAGCCTTCAGGCTAGGGCACCCCTAGGCTTTAGGCTCCAGTATCCTTCAGGCTAGAGCTCCCCTAGCCTTAAGGCTAGGGCACCCCTAGGCTTTAGGCTCCCCTAGGCTAAGGCTAGGGCTCCCCTAGACTTCAGGCTAGGGCACCCCTAGGCTTTAGGCTCCCCTAGGCTAAGGCTATGGCTCCCCTAGCCTTCAGGCTAGGGCACCCCTAGGCTTTAGGCTCCCCTAGGCTAAGGCTAGGGCTCCCCTAGCCTTCAGGCTGGGCACCCCTAGGCTTTAGGCTAGGGCTCCCCTAGGCTAAGGCTAGGGCTCCCCTAGCCTTCAGGCTAGGGTACTCCTAGGCTTTAGGCTCCGCTAGGCTAAGGCTAGGGCTCCCCTATCCTTCAGGCTAGGGCACCCCTAGGCTTTAGGCTCCCCTAGGCTAAGGCTAGGGCTCCCCTAGCCTTCAGGCTAGGGCACCTCTAGGCTTTAGGCTAGGGCTCCCCTAGGCTAAGGCTAGGGCTCCCCTAGCCTTCAGGCTAGGGCACCCCTAGGCTTTAGGCACCCCTAGGCTAAGGCTAGGGCTCCCCTAGACTTCAGGCTAGGGCACCCATAGGCTTTAGGCACCCCTAGGCTAAGGCTAGGGCTCCCCTAGCCTTCAGACTAGGGCACTCCTAGGCTTTAGGCTAGGGCTCCCCTAGGCTAAGGCTAGGGCTCCCCTAGCCTTCAGGCTAGGGCACCCCAAGGCTTTAGGCTCCCCTAGGCTAAGGCTAGGGATCCCCTAGCCTTCAGACTAGGGCACTCCTAGGCTTTAGGCTAGGGCTCCCCTAGGCTAAGGCTAGGGCTCCCCTAGCCTTCAGGCTAGGGCACCCCTAGGCTTTAGGCTCCCCTAGGCTAAGGCTAGGGCTCCCCTAGCCTTCAGGCTAGGGCACCCCTAGGCTTTAGGCTAGGGCTCCCCTAGGCTAAGGCTAGGGCTCCCCTAGCCTTCAGGCTAGGGCACCCCTAGGCTTTAGGCTCCCCTAGACTTCAGGCTAGGGCTCCCCTAGGCTTTAGGCTCCCCTAGCCTTCAGGCTAGGGCTCCCCTAGCCTTCAAGCTAGTGCAACCCTAGGCTTTAGGCTCCCCTAGGCTAAGGCTAGGGCTCCCCAAGCCTTCAGGCTAGGGCATCCCTAGGCTTTAGGCTCCCCTAGCCTTCAGGCTAGGGCACACCTAGTCTTTAGGCTCCCCTAGCCTTCAGGCTAGGGCTCGCCTAGCCTTCAGGCTAGGGCACCCCTAGGCTTTAGGCTCCCCTAGCCTTCAGGCTAGGGCTCCCCTAGCCTTCAGGCTAGGGCACCCCTAGGCTTTAGGCTCCCCTAGCCTTCAGGCTAGGGCACCCCTAGGCTTTAGGCTCCCCTAGCCTTAAAGCTAGGGCTCCCCTAGCCTTCAGTCTAGGGCACCCCTAGGCTTTAGGCTCCCCTAGCCTTCAGGCTAGGGCTCCCCTAGCCTTCAGGCTAGGGCACCCCTAGGCTTTAGGCTCCCCTAGCCTTCAGGCTAGGGCTCCTCTAGCCTTCAATCTAGGGCACCCCTAGGCTTAAGGCTCCCCTAGCCTTCAGGCTAGGGCTCCCCTAGCCTTCAGGCTAGGGCACGTCTAGGCTTTAGGCTCCCCTAGCCTTCAGGCTAGGGCTCCCCTAGCCTTCAGGCTAGGGCACCCCTAGGCTTTAGGCTCCCCTAGCCTTCAGGCTATCGCTCCCCTAGCCTTCTGGCTAGGGCACCCCTAGACTTTAGGCTCCCCTAGCCTTCAGGCTAGTGCTCCCCTAGCCTTCAGGCTAGGGCACCCCTAGGCTTTAGGCTCCCCTATCCTTCAGGCTAGGCTTCCCCTAGCCTTAAGGCTAGGGCACCCCTAGGCTTTAGGCTCCCCTAGGCTAAGGCTAGGGCTCCCCTAGCCTTCAGGCTAGGGCACCCCTAGGCTTTAGGCTCCCCTAGGCTAAGGCTAGGGCTCCCCTAGCCTTCAGGCTAGGGCACCCCTAGGCTTTAGGCTCCCCTAGGCTAAGGCTAGGGCTCCCCTAGCCTTCAGGCTAGGCCACCCCTAGGCTTTAGGCTATGGCTCCCCTAGGCTAAGGCTAGGGCTCCCCTAGCCTTCAGGCTAGGGCACCCCTAGGCTTTAGGCTAGGGCTCCCCTAGGCTAAGGCTAGGGCTCCCCTAGCCTTCAGGCTAGAGCACCCCTAGGCTTTAGGCTAGGGCTCCCCTAGGCTAAGGCTAGGGCTCCCCTAGCCTTCAGGCTAGGGCACCCCTAGGCTTTAGGCTCCCCTAGGCTAAGGCTAGGGCTCCCCTAGCCTTCAGGCTAGGGCACCCCTAGGCTTTAGGCTCCCCTAGGCTAAGGTTAGGGCTCCCCTAGCCTTCAGGCTAGGGCACCCCTAGGCTTTAGGCTAGGACTCCCCTAGGCTAAGGCTAGGGCTCCCCTAGCCTTCAGGCTAGGGCACCCCTAGGCTTTAGGCACCCCTAGGCTAAGGCTAGGGCTCCCCTAGCATTCAGGCTAGGGCACCCCTAGGCTTTAGGCTAGGGCTCTCCTAGGCTAAGGCTAGGGCTCACCTAGCCTTCAGGCTAGGGCACCCCTAGGCTTTAGGCTCCCCTAGGCTAAGGCTAGGGCTCCCCAAGCCTTCAGGCTCGGGCACCCCTAGGCTTTAGGCTAGGGCTCCCCTAGGCTAAGGCTAGGGCTCCCCTAGCCTTGAGGCTAGGGCACCCCTAGGCTTTAGGTTCCCCTAGGCTAAGGCTAGGGCTCCCCTAGCCTTCAGGCTAGGGAACCCCTAGGCTTTAGGCTAGGGCTCCCCTAGGCTAAGGCTAGAGCTCCCCTAGCCTTCAGGCTAGGGCACCCCTAGGCTTTAGGCTACCCTAGGCTAAGGCTATGGCTCCCCTAGCCTTCAGGCTAGGGCACCCCTAGGCTTTAGGCTAGGGCTCCCCTAGGCTAAGGCTAGGGCTCCCCTAGCCTTCAGGCTAGGGCACCCCTAGGCTTTAGGCTCCCCTAGGCTAAGGCTAGGGTTCCCCTAGCCTTCAGGCTAGGGCACCCCTCGGCTTTAGGCTAGGGCTCCCCTAGGCTAAGGCTAGGGCTCCCCTAGCCTTCAGGCTAGGGCACCCCAAGGCTTTAGGCTCCCCTAGCCTAAGGCTAGGGCTCCCCTAGCCTTCAGGCTAGGGCACCCCTAGGCTTTAGGCTAGGGCTCCGCTAGGCTAAGGCTAGGGCTCACCTAGCCTTCAGGCTAGGGCACCCCTAGGCTTTAGGCTCCCCTAGGCTAAGGCTAGGGCTCCCCTAGCCTTCAGGCTAGGGCACCCCTAGGCTTTAGGCTCGGGCTCCCCTAGGCTAAGGCTAGGGCTCCCCTAGCCTTCAGGCTAGGGCACCCATAGGGTTTAGGCTCCCCTAGGCTAAGGCTAGGGCTCCCCTAGCCTTCAGGCTAGGGCACCCCTAGGCTTTAGGCTAGGGCTCCCCTAGGCTAAGGCTAGGGCCCCTCTAGCCTTCAGGCTTGGGCACCTCTAGGCTTTAGGCTCCCCTAGGCTAAGGCTAGGGCACCCCTAGGCTTTAGGCTCCCCTATCCTTCAGGCTAGGCTTCCCCTAGCCTTAAGGCTAGGGCACCCCTAGGCTTTAGGCTCCCCTAGGCTAAGGCTAGGGCTCCCCTAGCCTTCAGGCTAGGGCACCCCTAGGCTTTAGGCTCCCCTAGGCTAAGGCTAGGGCTCCCCTAGCCTTCAGGCTAGGGCACCCCTAGGCTTTAGGCTCCCCTAGGCTAAGGCTAGGGCTCCCCTAGCCTTCAGGCTAGGCCACCCCTAGGCTTTAGGCTATGGCTCCCCTAGGCTAAGGCTAGGGCTCCCCTAGCCTTCAGGCTAGGGCACCCCTAGGCTTTAGGCTAGGGCTCCCCTAGGTTAAGGCTAGGGCTCCCCTAGCCTTCAGGCTAGAGCACCCCTAGGCTTTAGGCTAGGGCTCCCCTAGGCTAAGGCTAGGGCTCCCCTAGCCTTCAGGCTAGGGCACCCCTAGGCTTTAGGCTCCCCTAGGCTAAGGCTAGGGCTCCCCTAGCCTTCAGGCTAGGGCACCCCTAGGCTTTAGGCTCCCCTAGGCTAAGGTTAGGGCTCCCCTAGCCTTCAGGCTAGGGCACCCCTAGGCTTTAGGCTAGGACTCCCCTAGGCTAAGGCTAGGGCTCCCCTAGCCTTCAGGCTAGGGCACCCCTAGGCTTTAGGCACCCCTAGGCTAAGGCTAGGGCTCCCCTAGCATTCAGGCTAGGGCACCCCTAGGCTTTAGGCTAGGGCTCTCCTAGGCTAAGGCTAGGGCTCACCTAGCCTTCAGGCTAGGGCACCCCTAGGCTTTAGGCTCCCCTAGGCTAAGGCTAGGGCTCCCCAAGCCTTCAGGCTCGGGCACCCCTAGGCTTTAGGCTAGGGCTCCCCTAGGCTAAGGCTAGGGCTCCCCTAGCCTTGAGGCTAGGGCACCCCTAGGCTTTAGGTTCCCCTAGGCTAAGGCTAGGGCTCCCCTAGCCTTCAGGCTAGGGAACCCCTAGGCTTTAGGCTAGGGCTCCCCTAGGCTAAGGCTAGAGCTCCCCTAGCCTTCAGGCTAGGGCACCCCTAGGCTTTAGGCTACCCTAGGCTAAGGCTATGGCTCCCCTAGCCTTCAGGCTAGGGCACCCCTAGGCTTTAGGCTAGGGCTCCCCTAGGCTAAGGCTAGGGCTCCCCTAGCCTTCAGGCTAGGGCACCCCTAGGCTTTAGGCTCCCCTAGGCTAAGGCTAGGGTTCCCCTAGCCTTCAGGCTAGGGCACCCCTCGGCTTTAGGCTAGGGCTCCCCTAGGCTAAGGCTAGGGCTCCCCTAGCCTTCAGGCTAGGGCACCCCAAGGCTTTAGGCTCCCCTAGCCTAAGGCTAGGGCTCCCCTAGCCTTCAGGCTAGGGCACCCCTAGGCTTTAGGCTAGGGCTCCGCTAGGCTAAGGCTAGGGCTCACCTAGCCTTCAGGCTAGGGCACCCCTAGGCTTTAGGCTCCCCTAGGCTAAGGCTAGGGCTCCCCTAGCCTTCAGGCTAGGGCACCCCTAGGCTTTAGGCTCGGGCTCCCCTAGGCTAAGGCTAGGGCTCCCCTAGCCTTCAGGCTAGGGCACCCATAGGGTTTAGGCTCCCCTAGGCTAAGGCTAGGGCTCCCCTAGCCTTCAGGCTAGGGCACCCCTAGGCTTTAGGCTAGGGCTCCCCTAGGCTAAGGCTAGGGCCCCTCTAGCCTTCAGGCTTGGGCACCTCTAGGCTTTAGGCTCCCCTAGGCTAAGGCTAGGGCACCCCTAGCCTTCAGGCTAGGGCACCCCTAGGCTTTAGGCTAGGGCTCCCCTAGGCTAAGGCTAGGGCTCCCCTAGCCTTCAGGCTAGGGCACCCCTAGGCTTTAGGCTCCCCTAGGCTAAGGCTAGGGCTCCCCTAGCCTTCAGGCTAGGGCACCCCTAGGCTTTAGGCTCCCCTAGGCTAAGGCTAGGGTCCCCTAGCCTTCAGGCTAGGACACCCCTAGGCTTTAGGCTAGGGCTCCCCTAGGCTAAGGCTAGGGTCCCCTAGCCTTCAGGCTAGGGCACCCCTAGGCTTTAGGCTCCCCTAGGCTAAGGCTATGGGTCCCCTAGCCTTCAGGCTAGGGCACCCCTAGGCTTTAGGCTAAGGCTCCCCTAGGCTAAGGCTAGGGCTCCCCTAGCCTTCAGGCTAGGGCACCCCTAGGCTTTAGGCTCCCCTAGGCTAAGGCTAGGGCTCCCCTAGCCTTCAGGCTAGGGCACCCCTAGGCTTTAGGCTAGGGCTCCCCTAGGCTAAGGCTTGGGCTCCCCTAGCCTTCAGGCTAGGGGACCCCTAGGCTTTAGGCTTCCCCTAGGCTAAGGCTAGGGCTCCCCTAGCCTTCAGGCTAGGGCACCCCTAGGCTTTAGGCTCCCCTAGGCTAAGCCTAGGGCTCCCCTAGCCTTCAGGCTAGGGCAACCCTAGGCTTTAGGCTCCCCTAGGCTAAGGCAAGGGCTCCCCTAGCCTTCAGGCTAGGGCACCCCTAGGCTTTAGGCTCCCCTAGGCTAAGGCTAGGGCTCCCCTAGCCTTCAGGCTAGGGCACCCCTAGGCTTTAGGCTCCCCTAGGCTAAGGCTAGGGCTCCCCTAGCCTTCAGGCTAGGGCACCCCTGGGCTTTAGGCTCGGGCTCCCCTAGGCTAAGGCTAGGGCTCCCCTAGCCTTCAGGCTAGGGCACCCCTAGGCTTTAGGCTCCCCTAGGCTAAGGCTAGGGCTCCCCTAGCCTTCAGGCTAGGGCAGCCCTAGGCTTTAGGCTTGGGCTCCCCTAGGCTAAGGCTAGGGCCCCCCTAGCCTTCAGGCTAGGGCACCCCTAGGCTTTAGGCTCCCCTAGGCTAAGGCTAGGGCTCCCCAAGCCTTCAGGCTAGGGCACCCCTAGGCTTTAGGCTAGGGCTCCCCTAGGCTAAGGCTAGGGCTCCCCTAGCCTTCAGGCTAGGGCATCCCTAGGATTTAGGCTCCCCTAGGCTAAGGCTAGGGCTCCCCTAGCCTTCAGGCTAGGGCACCCCTAGGCTTTAGGCTCCCCTAGGCTAAGGCTAGGGTCCCCTAGCCTTCAGGCTAGGGCACCCCTAGGCTTTAGGCTAGGGCTCCCCTAGGCTAAGGCTAGGGGCGCCCTAGCCTTCAGGCTAGGGCACCCCTAGGTTTTAGGCTCCCCTAGGCTAAGGCTATGGGTCCCCTAGCCTTCAGGCTGGGGCACCCCTAGGCTTTAGGCTAAGGCTCCCCTAGGCTAAGGCTAGGGCTCCCCTAGCCTTCAGGCTAGGGGACCCCTAGGCTTTAGGCTCCCCTAGGCTAAGGGTAGGGCTCCCCTAGCCTTCAGGCTAGGGCACCCCTAGGCTTTAGGCTACCATCGCCTTCAGGCTAGGGCACCCCTAGGCTTTAGGCTCCCCTAGGCTAAGGCTAGGGCTCCCCTAGCCTTCAGGCTAGGGCACCCCTAGGCTTTAGGCTCCGCTAACCTTCCGGCTAGGGCTCCCCTAGCCTTCAGGCTAGGGCACCCCTAGGCTTTAGCTCCCCTAGGATAAGGCTAGGGCTCCCCTAGACTTCAGGCTAGGACACCCCTAGGCTTTAGGCTCCCCTAGCCTTCAGGCTAGGGCACCCCTAGGCTTTAGGCTCCCCTAGCCTTCAGGCTAGGGCACCCCTAGGCTTTAGGCTCCCCTAGGCTAAGGCTAGGGCTCCCCTAGCCTTCAGGCTAGGGCACCCCTAGGCTTTAGGCTCCCCTAACCTTCAGGCTAGGGCTCCCCTAGCCTTCGGGCTAGGGCACCCTAGGCTTTAGGCTTCCCTAGGCTAAGGCTAGGGCTCTCCTAGCCTTCAGGCTAGGGCACCCCTAGGCTTTAGGCTCCCCTAGCTTTCAGGCTAGGGCACCCCTAGGCTTTAGGCTCCCCTAGGCTAAGGCTAGGGCTCCCCTAGCCTTCAGGCTAGGGCACCCCTAGGCTTTAGGCTCCCCTAGCCTTCAGGCTAGGGCACCCCTAGGCTTTAGGCTCCCCTAGGCTAAGGCTAGGGCTCACCTAGCCTTCAGGCTAGGGCACCCCTAGGCTTTAGGCTCCCCTAGTCTTCAGGCTAGGGCTCCCCTAGCCTTCAGGCTATGGCACCCCTAGGTTTAGGCTCCCCTAGCCTTCAGTCGAGGGCACCCCTAGGCTTTAGGCTCACCTAGGCTAAGGCTAGGCCTCCCCTAGCCTTCACGCTAGGGCACCCCTAGGCTTTAGGCTCCCCTAGCCTTAAGGCTAGGGCTTCCCTAGCCTTCAGGCTAGGGCACCCCTAGGTTTAGGCTCCCCTAGCCTTCAGTCGAGGGCACCCCTAGGTTTTAGGCTCCCCTAGGCTAAGGCTAGGGCTCCCCTAGCCTTCAGGCTAGGGCACCCCTAGGCTTTAGGCTCCCCTAGACTTCAGGCTAGGTTTCCCCTAGGCTTTAGGCTCCCCTAGGCTAAGGCTAGGGCTCCCCGAGCCTTCAGGCTAGGGCACCCCTAGGCTTTAGGCTCCCCTAGCCTTCAGGCTAGGGCTCCCCTAGCCTTCAAGCTAGTGGACCCCTAGGCTTTAGGCTCCCCTAGGCTAAGGCTAGGACTCCCCTAGCCTTCAGGCTAGTGCTCCCCTAGCCTTCAGGCTAGGGCACCCCTAGGCTTTAGGCTCCAGTATCCTTCAGGCTAGAGCTCCCCTAGCCTTAAGGCTAGGGCACCCCTAGGTTTTAGGCTCCCCTAGGCTAAGGCTAGGGCTCCCCTAGACTTCAGGCTAGGGCACCCCTAGGCTTTAGGCTCCCCTAGGCTAAGGCTATGGCTCCCCTAGCCTTCAGGCTAGGGCACCCCTAGGCTTTAGGCTCCCCTAGGCTAAGGCTAGGGCTCCCCTAGCCTTCAGGCTGGGCACCCCTAGGCTTTAGGCTAGGGCTCCCCTAGGCTAAGGCTAGGGCTCCCCTAGCCTTCAGGCTAGGGCACTCCTAGGCTTTAGGCTCCGCTAGGCTAAGGCTAGGGCTCCCCTATCCTTCAGGCTAGGGCACCCCTAGGCTTTAGGCTCCCCTAGGCTAAGGCTAGGGCTCCCCTAGCCTTCAGGCTAGGGCACCTCTAGGCTTTAGGCTAGGGCTCCCCTAGGCTAAGGCTAGGGCTCCCCTAGCCTTCAGGCTAGGGCACCCCTAGGCTTTAGGCACCCCTAGGCTAAGGCTAGGGCTCCCCTAGCCTTTAGGCTAGGGCACCCCTAGGCTTTAGGCACCCCTAGGCTAAGGCTAGGGCTCCCCTAGCCTTCAGGTTAGGGCACCCGTAGGCTTTAGGCTAGGGCTCCCCTAGGCTAAGGATACGGCTCACCTAGCCTTGAGGCTAGGGCACCCCTAGGCTTTAGGCTCCCCTAGGCTAAGGCTAGGGCTCCCCTAACCTTCAGGATAGGGCACCCCTAGGCTTTAGGCTAGGGCTCCCCTAGGCTAAGGCTAGGGCTCCCCTAGCCTTCAGGCTAGGGCACCCCTCGGCTTTAGACTAGGGCTCCCCTAGGCTAAGGCTAGGGCTCCCCTAGCCTTCAGGCTAGGGCACCCCAAGGCTTTAGGCTCCCCTAGGCTAAGGCTACGGCTCCCCTAGCCTTCAGACTAGGGCACTCCTAGGCTTTAGGCTAGGGCTCCCCTAGGCTAAGGCTAGGGCTCCC
The DNA here is from genome assembly GCF_050624435.1 of Tenrec ecaudatus. NCBI lineage: Eukaryota > Metazoa > Chordata > Mammalia > Afrosoricida > Tenrecidae > Tenrec > Tenrec ecaudatus. The sequence goes on from NW_027458444.1 coordinate 13,826, forward strand.
CTAGCCTTCAGGCTAGGGCACCCCTAGGCTTTAGGCTCCCCTAGGCTAAGGCTAGGGCTCCCCTAGCCTTCAGGCTAGGGCACCCCTAGGCTTTAGGCTAGGGCTCCCCTAGGCTAAGGCTAGGGCTCCCCTAGCCTTCAGGCTAGGGCACCCCTAGGCTTTAGGCTCCCCTAGACTTCAGGCTAGGGCTCCCCTAGGCTTTAGGCTCCCCTAGCCTTCAGGCTAGGGCTCCCCTAGCCTTCAAGCTAGTGCAACCCTAGGCTTTAGGCTCCCCTAGGCTAAGGCTAGGGCTCCCCAAGCCTTCAGGCTAGGGCATCCCTAGGCTTTAGGCTCCCCTAGCCTTCAGGCTAGGGCACACCTAGTCTTTAGGCTCCCCTAGCCTTCAGGCTAGGGCTCGCCTAGCCTTCAGGCTAGGGCACCCCTAGGCTTTAGGCTCCCCTAGCCTTCAGGCTAGGGCTCCCCTAGCCTTCAGGCTAGGGCACCCCTAGGCTTTAGGCTCCCCTAGCCTTCAGGCTAGGGCACCCCTAGGCTTTAGGCTCCCCTAGCCTTAAAGCTAGGGCTCCCCTAGCCTTCAGTCTAGGGCACCCCTAGGCTTTAGGCTCCCCTAACCTTCAGGCTAGGGCTCCCCTAGCCTTCAGGCTAGGGCACCCCTAGGCTTTAGGCTCCCCTAGCCTTCAGGCTAGGGCTCCTCTAGCCTTCAGTCTAGGGCACCCCTAGGCTTAAGGCTCCCCTAGCCTTCAGGCTAGGGCTACCCTAGCCTTCAGGCTAGGGCACCTCTAGGCTTTAGGCTCCCCTAGCCTTCAGGCTAGGGCTCCCCTAGCCTTCAGGCTAGGGCACCCCTAGGCTTTAGGCTCCCCTAGCCTTCAGGCTATCGCTCCCCTAGCCTTCAGGCTAGGGCACCCCTAGGCTTTAGGCTCCCCTAGCCTTAAGGCTAGTGCTCCCCTAGCCTTCAGGCTAGGGCACCCCTAGGCTTTAGGCTCCCCTATCCTTCAGGCTAGGCTTCCCCTAGCCTTAAGGCTAGGGCACCCCTAGGCTTTAGGCTCCCCTAGGCTAAGGCTAGGGCTCCCCTAGCCTTCAGGCTAGGGCACCCCTAGGCTTTAGGCTCCCCTAGGCTAAGGCTAGGGCTCCCCTAGCCTTCAGGCTAGGGCACCCCTAGGCTTTAGGCTCCCCTAGGCTAAGGCTAGGGCTCCCCTAGCCTTCAGGCTAGGCCACCCCTAGGCTTTAGGCTATGGCTCCCCTAGGCTAAGGCTAGGGCTCCCCTAGCCTTCAGGCTAGGGCACCCCTAGGCTTTAGGCTAGGGCTCCCCTAGGCTAAGGCTAGGGCTCCCCTAGCCTTCAGGCTAGAGCACCCCTAGGCTTTAGGCTAGGGCTCCCCTAGGCTAAGGCTAGGGCTCCCCTAGCCTTCAGGCTAGGGCACCCCTAGGCTTTAGGCTCCCCTAGGCTAAGGCTAGGGCTCCCCTAGCCTTCAGGCTAGGGCACCCCTAGGCTTTAGGCTCCCCTAGGCTAAGGCTAGGGCTCCCCTAGCCTTCAGGCTAGGGCACCCCTAGGCTTTAGGCTCCCCTAGTCTAAGGCTAGGGCTCCCCTAGCCTTCAGGCTAGGGCACCCCTAGGCTTTAAGCTAGGGCTCCCCTAGGCTAAGGCTAGGGCTCCCCTAGCCTTCAGGCTAGGGCACCCCTAGGCTTTAGGCAGCCCTAGGCTAAGGCTAGGGCTCCCCGAGCATTCAGGCTAGGGCACCCCTAGGCTTTAGGCTAGGGCTCTCCTAGGCTAAGGCTAGGGCTCACCTAGCCTTCAGGCTAGGGCACCCCTAGGCTTTAGGCTCCCCTAGGCTAAGGCTAGGGCTCCCCAAGCCTTCAGGCTCGGGCACCCCTAGGCTTTAGGCTAGGGCTCCCCTAGGCTAAGGCTAGGGCTCCCCTAGCCTTGAGGCTAGGGCACCCCTAGGCTTTAGGTTCCCCTAGGCTAAGGCTAGGGCTCCCCTAGCCTTCAGGCTAGGGAACCCCTAGGCTTTAGGCTAGGGCTCCCCTAGGCTAAGGCTAGAGCTCCCCTAGCCTTCAGGCTAAGGCACCCCTAGGCTTTAGGCTACCCTATGCTAAGGCTATGGCTCCCCTAGCCTTCAGGTTAGGGCACCCCTAGGCTTTAGGCTAGGGCTCCCCTAGGCTAAGGCTAGGGCTCCCCTAGCCTTCAGGCTTGGGCACCCCAAGGCTTTAGGCTCCCCTAGCCTTCAGGTAGGGCTCCCCTAGCCTTCAGGCTAGGGCACTCCTAGGCTTTAGGCTACCCTAGGCTAAGGCTAGGGCTCCCCTCGCCTTAAGGCTAGGGCAACCCTAGGCTTTAGGCTCCCCTAGCCTTCAGGCTAGGGCTCCCCTAGCCTTCAGGCTAGGGCACCCCTAGGCTTTAGGCTCCCCTAGGCTAAGGCTAGGGCTCCCCTAGCCTTCAGGCTAGGGCACCCTTAGGCTTTAGGCTCCCCTAGCCTTCAGGCTAGGACTCCCCTAGCCTTCAGGCTAGGGCAACCCTAGGCTTTAGGCTCCCCTAGGCTAAGGGTAGGGCTCCACTAGCCTTCAGGATAGGGCACCCCTAGGCTTTAGGCTCCCCTAGGCTTCAGGCTAGGGCTCCCATAGGCTTCAGGCTAGGGCACCCCTAGGCTTTAGGCTCCCCTAGGATAAGGCTAGGGCTCCCCTAGCCTTCAGGCTAGGGCACCCCTAGGCTTTAGGCTACCATCGCCTTCAGGCTAGGGCACCCCTAGGCTTTAGGCTCCCCTAGGCTAAGGCTAGGGCTCCCCTAGCCTTCAGGCTAGGGCACCCGTAGGCTTTAGGCTCCGCTAACCTTCCGGCTAGGGCTCTCCTAGCCTTCAGGCTAGGGCACCCCTAGGCTTTAGCTCCCCTAGGATAAGGCTAGGGCTCCCCTAGACTTCAGGCTAGGACACCCCTAGGCTTTAGGCTCCCCTAGCCTTCAGGCTAGGGCACCCCTAGGCTTTAGGCTCCCCTAGCCTTCAGGCTAGGGCACCCCTAGGCTTTAGGCTCCCCTAGGCTAAGGCTAGGGCTCCCCTAGCCTTCAGGCTAGGGCACCCCTAGGCTTTAGGCTCCCCTAACCTTCAGGCTAGGGCTCCCCTAGCCTTCGGGCTAGGGCACCCTAGGCTTTAGGCTTCCCTAGGCTAAGGCTAGGGCTCTCCTAGCCTTCAGGCTAGGGCACCCCTAGGCTTTAGGCTCCCCTAGCCTTCAGGCTAGGGCTCCCCTAGCCTTCAAGCTAGTGGACCCCTAGGCTTTAGGCTCCCCTAGGCTAAGGCTAGGGCTCCCCTAGCCTTCAGGCTAGTGCTCCCCTAGCCTTCAGGCTAGGGCACCCCTAGGCTTTAGGCTCCCCTATCCTTCAGGCTAGGGCTCCCCTAGCCTTAATGCTAGGGCACCCCTAGGCTTTAGGCTCCCCTAGGCTAAGGCTAGGGCTCCCCTAGCCTTCAGGCTAGGGCACCCCTAGGCTTTAGGCTCCCCTAGGCTAAGGCTATGGCTCCCCTAGCCTTGAGGCTAGGGCACCCCTAGGCTTTAGGCTCCCCTAGGCTAAGGCTAGGGCTCCCCTAGCCTTCAGGCTAGGGCACCCCTAGGCTTTAGGCTAGGGCTCCCCTAGGCTAAGGCTAGGGCTCCCCTAGCCTTCAGGCTAGGGCACCCCTAGGCTTTAGGCTAGGGCTCCCCTAGGCTATGGCTAGGGCTCCCCTAGCCTTCAGGCTAGGGCACTCCTAGGCTTTAGGCTCCCCTAGGCTAAGGCTAGGGCTCCCCTAGCCTTCAGGCTAGGGCACCCCTAGGCTTTAGGCTCCCCTAGGCTAAGGCTAGGGCTCCCCTAGCCTTCAGGCTAGGGCACCTCTAGGCTTTAGGCTAGGGCACCCATAGGCTAAGGCTAGGGCTCCCCTAGCCTTCAGGCTAGGGCACCCCTAGGCTTTAGGCACCCCTAGGCTAAGCCTAGGGCTCCCCTAGCCTTCAGGCTAGGGTACCCCTAGGCTTTAGGCACTCCTAGGCTAAGGCTAGGGCTCCCCTAGCCTTCAGGTTAGGGCACCCCTAGGCTTTAGGCTAGGGCTCCCCTAGGCTAAGGCTAGGGCTCACCTAGCCTTCAGGCTAGAGCACCCCTAGGCTTTAGGCTCCCCTAGCCTAAGGCTAGGGCTCCCCTAGCCTTCATGCTAGGGAACCCCTAGGCTTTAGGCTAGGGCTCCCCTAGGCTAAGGCTAGGGCTCCCCTAGCCTTCAGGCTAGGGCACCCCTAGGCTTTAGGCTCCCCTAGGCTAAGGCTAGGGCTCCCCTAACCTTCAGGATAGGGCACCCCTAGGCTTTAGGCTAGGGCTCCCCTAGGCTAAGGCTAGGGCTCCCCTAGCCTTCAGGCTAGGGCACCCCTAGGCTTTAGGCTCCCCTAGGCTAAGGCTAGGGCTGCCCTAGCCTTCAGGCTAGGGCACCCCTCGGCTTAGGCTAGGGCTCCCCTAGGCTAAGGCTAGGTCTCCCCGAGCCTTCAGGCTAGGGCACCCCAAGGCTTTAGGCTCCCCTAGGTTAAGGCTAGGGCTCCCCTAGCCTTCAGGCTAGGGCACTCCTAGGCTTTAGGCTAGGGCTCCCCTAGGCTAAGGCTAGGGCTCCCCTAGCCTTCAGGCTAGGGCACCCCTAGGCTTTAGGCTCCCCTAGGCTAAGGCTAGGGCTCCCCTAGCCTTCAGGCTAGGGCACCCCTAGGCTTTAGGCTAGGGCTCCCCTAGGCTAAGGCTAGGCTCCCCTAGCCTTCAGGCTAGGGCACTCCTAGGCTTTAGGCTCCCCTAGGCTAAGGCTAGGGCTCCCCTAGCCTTCAGGCTAGGGCACCCCTAGGGTTTAGGCTAGGGCACCCCTAGGCTAAGGCTAGGGCCCCCCTAGCCTTCAGGCTAGGGTACCCCTAGGCTTTAGGCTCCCCTAGGCTAAGGCTAGGGCTCCCCTAGCCTTCAGGCTAGGGCACCACTAGGCTTTAGGCTAGGGCTCCCCTAGGCTAAGGCTAGGGCTCCCCTAGCCTTCAGTCTAGGGCACCCCTAGGCTAAGGCTAGGGCTCCCCTGGCCTTCAGGCTAGGGCACCCCTAGGCTTTAGGCTCCCCTAGGCTAAGGCTAGGGCTCCCCTAGCCTTCAGGCTAGGGCACCCCTAGGCTTTAGGCTAGGACTCCCCTAGGCTAAGGCTAGGGTCCCCTAGCCTTCAGGCTAGGGCACCCCTAGGCTTTAGGCTCCCCTAGGCTAAGGCTAGGGCTCCCCTAGCCTTCAGGCAAGGGCACCCCTAGGCTTTAGGCTAAGGCTCCCCTAGGCTAAGGCTAGGGCTCCCCTAGCCTTCAGGCTAGGGCACCCTAGGCTTTAGGCTCCCCTAGGCTAAGGCTAGGGCTCCCCTAGCCTTCAGGCTAGGGCACCCCTAGGCTTTAGGCTAGGGCTCCCCTAGGCTAAGGCTAGGGCTCCCCTAGCCTTCAGGCTAGGGCACCCCTAGGCTTTAGGCTCCCCTAGACTTCAGGCTAGGGCTCCCCTAGGCTTTAGGCTCCCCTAGCCTTCAGGCTAGGGCTCCCCTAGCCTTCAAGCTAGTGCAACCCTAGGCTTTAGGCTCCCCTAGGCTAAGGCTAGGGCTCCCCAAGCCTTCAGGCTAGGGCATCCCTAGGCTTTAGGCTCCCCTAGCCTTCAGGCTAGGGCACACCTAGTCTTTAGGCTCCCCTAGCCTTCAGGCTAGGGCTCGCCTAGCCTTCAGGCTAGGGCACCCCTAGGCTTTAGGCTCCCCTAGCCTTCAGGCTAGGGCTCCCCTAGCCTTCAGGCTAGGGCACCCCTAGGCTTTAGGCTCCCCTAGCCTTCAGGCTAGGGCACCCCTAGGCTTTAGGCTCCCCTAGCCTTAAAGCTAGGGCTCCCCTAGCCTTCAGTCTAGGGCACCCCTAGGCTTTAGGCTCCCCTAGCCTTCAGGCTAGGGCTACCCTAGCCTTCAGGCTAGGGCATCCCTAGGCTTTAGGCTCCCCTAGCCTTCAGGCTAGGGCTCCTCTAGCCTTCAATCTAGGGCACCCCTAGGCTTAAGGCTCCCCTAGCCTTCAGGCTAGGGCTCCCCTAGCCTTCAGGCTAGGGCACGTCTAGGCTTTAGGCTCCCCTAGCCTTCAGGCTAGGGCTCCCCTAGCCTTCAGGCTAGGGCACCCCTAGGCTTTAGGCTCCCCTAGCCTTCAGGCTATCGCTCCCCTAGCCTTCTGGCTAGGGCACCCCTAGACTTTAGGCTCCCCTAGCCTTCAGGCTAGTGCTCCCCTAGCCTTCAGGCTAGGGCACCCCTAGGCTTTAGGCTCCCCTATCCTTCAGGCTAGGCTTCCCCTAGCCTTAAGGCTAGGGCACCCCTAGGCTTTAGGCTCCCCTAGGCTAAGGCTAGGGCTCCCCTAGCCTTCAGGCTAGGGCACCCCTAGGCTTTAGGCTCCCCTAGGCTAAGGCTAGGGCTCCCCTAGCCTTCAGGCTAGGGCACCCCTAGGCTTTAGGCTCCCCTAGGCTAAGGCTAGGGCTCCCCTAGCCTTCAGGCTAGGCCACCCCTAGGCTTTAGGCTATGGCTCCCCTAGGCTAAGGCTAGGGCTCCCCTAGCCTTCAGGCTAGGGCACCCCTAGGCTTTAGGCTAGGGCTCCCCTAGGCTAAGGCTAGGGCTCCCCTAGCCTTCAGGCTAGAGCACCCCTAGGCTTTAGGCTAGGGCTCCCCTAGGCTAAGGCTAGGGCTCCCCTAGCCTTCAGGCTAGGGCACCCCTAGGCTTTAGGCTCCCCTAGGCTAAGGCTAGGGCTCCCCTAGCCTTCAGGCTAGGGCACCCCTAGGCTTTAGGCTCCCCTAGGCTAAGGTTAGGGCTCCCCTAGCCTTCAGGCTAGGGCACCCCTAGGCTTTAGGCTAGGACTCCCCTAGGCTAAGGCTAGGGCTCCCCTAGCCTTCAGGCTAGGGCACCCCTAGGCTTTAGGCACCCCTAGGCTAAGGCTAGGGCTCCCCTAGCATTCAGGCTAGGGCACCCCTAGGCTTTAGGCTAGGGCTCTCCTAGGCTAAGGCTAGGGCTCACCTAGCCTTCAGGCTAGGGCACCCCTAGGCTTTAGGCTCCCCTAGGCTAAGGCTAGGGCTCCCCAAGCCTTCAGGCTCGGGCACCCCTAGGCTTTAGGCTAGGGCTCCCCTAGGCTAAGGCTAGGGCTCCCCTAGCCTTGAGGCTAGGGCACCCCTAGGCTTTAGGTTCCCCTAGGCTAAGGCTAGGGCTCCCCTAGCCTTCAGGCTAGGGAACCCCTAGGCTTTAGGCTAGGGCTCCCCTAGGCTAAGGCTAGAGCTCCCCTAGCCTTCAGGCTAGGGCACCCCTAGGCTTTAGGCTACCCTAGGCTAAGGCTATGGCTCCCCTAGCCTTCAGGCTAGGGCACCCCTAGGCTTTAGGCTAGGGCTCCCCTAGGCTAAGGCTAGGGCTCCCCTAGCCTTCAGGCTAGGGCACCCCTAGGCTTTAGGCTCCCCTAGGCTAAGGCTAGGGTTCCCCTAGCCTTCAGGCTAGGGCACCCCTCGGCTTTAGGCTAGGGCTCCCCTAGGCTAAGGCTAGGGCTCCCCTAGCCTTCAGGCTAGGGCACCCCAAGGCTTTAGGCTCCCCTAGCCTAAGGCTAGGGCTCCCCTAGCCTTCAGGCTAGGGCACCCCTAGGCTTTAGGCTAGGGCTCCGCTAGGCTAAGGCTAGGGCTCACCTAGCCTTCAGGCTAGGGCACCCCTAGGCTTTAGGCTCCCCTAGGCTAAGGCTAGGGCTCCCCTAGCCTTCAGGCTAGGGCACCCCTAGGCTTTAGGCTCGGGCTCCCCTAGGCTAAGGCTAGGGCTCCCCTAGCCTTCAGGCTAGGGCACCCATAGGGTTTAGGCTCCCCTAGGCTAAGGCTAGGGCTCCCCTAGCCTTCAGGCTAGGGCACCCCTAGGCTTTAGGCTAGGGCTCCCCTAGGCTAAGGCTAGGGCCCCCCTAGCCTTCAGGCTTGGGCACCTCTAGGCTTTAGGCTCCCCTAGGCTAAGGCTAGGGCACCCCTAGCCTTCAGGCTAGGGCACCCCTAGGCTTTAGGCTAGGGCTCCCGTAGGCTAAGGCTAGGGCTCCCCTAGCCTTCAGGCTAGGGCACCCCTAGGCTTTAGGCTCCCCTAGGCTAAGGCTAGGGCTCCCCTAGCCTTCAGGCTAGGGCACCCCTAGGCTTTAGGCTCCCCTAGGCTAAGGCTAGGGTCCCCTAGCCTTCAGGCTAGGACACCCCTAGGCTTTAGGCTAGGGCTCCCCTAGGCTAAGGCTAGGGTCCCCTAGCCTTCAGGCTAGGGCACCCCTAGGCTTTAGGCTCCCCTAGGCTAAGGCTATGGGTCCCCTAGCCTTCAGGCTAGGGCACCCCTAGGCTTTAGGCTAAGGCTCCCCTAGGCTAAGGCTAGGGCTCCCCTAGCCTTCAGGCTAGGGCATCCCTAGGCTTTAGGCTCCCCTAGGCTAAGGCTAGGGCTCCCCTAGCCTTCAGGCTAGGGCACCCCTGGGCTTTAGGCTCGGGCTCCCCTAGGCTAAGGCTAGGGCTCCCCTAGCCTTCAGGCTAGGGCACCCCTAGGCTTTAGGCTCCCCTAGGCTAAGGCTAGGGCTCCCCTAGCCTTCAGGCTAGGGCAGCCCTAGGCTTTAGGCTTGGGCTCCCCTAGGCTAAGGCTAGGGCCCCCCTAGCCTTCAGGCTAGGGCACCCCTAGGCTTTAGGCTCCCCTAGGCTAAGGCTAGGGCTCCCCAAGCCTTCAGGCTAGGGCACCCCTAGGCTTTAGGCTAGGGCTCCCCTAGGCTAAGGCTAGGGCTCCCCTAGCCTTCAGGCTAGGGCATCCCTAGGATTTAGGCTCCCCTAGGCTAAGGCTAGGGCTCCCCTAGCCTTCAGGCTAGGGCACCCCTAGGCTTTAGGCTCCCCTAGGCTAAGGCTAGGGTCCCCTAGCATTCAGGCTAGGGCACCCCTAGGCTTTAGGCTAGGGCTCCCCTAGGCTAAGGCTAGGGGCGCCCTAGCCTTCAGGCTAGGGCACCCCTAGGTTTTAGGCTCCCCTAGGCTAAGGCTATGGGTCCCCTAGCCTTCAGGCTGGGGCACCCCTAGGCTTTAGGCTAAGGCTCCCCTAGGCTAAGGCTAGGGCTCCCCTAGCCTTCAGGCTAGGGGACCCCTAGGCTTTAGGCTCCCCTAGGCTAAGGGTAGGGCTCCCCTAGCCTTCAGGCTAGGGCACCCCTAGGCTTTAGGCTACCATCGCCTTCAGGCTAGGGCACCCCTAGGCTTTAGGCTCCCCTAGGCTAAGGCTAGGGCTCCCCTAGCCTTCAGGCTAGGGCACCCCTAGGCTTTAGGCTCCGCTAACCTTCCGGCTAGGGCTCCCCTAGCCTTCAGGCTAGGGCACCCCTAGGCTTTAGCTCCCCTAGGATAAGGCTAGGGCTCCCCTAGACTTCAGGCTAGGACACCCCTAGGCTTTAGGCTCCCCTTGCCTTCAGGCTAGGGCACCCCTAGGCTTTAGGCTCCCCTAGCCTTCAGGCTAGGGCACCCCTAGGCTTTAGGCTCCCCTAGGCTAAGGCTAGGGCTCCCCTAGCCTTCAGGCTAGGGCACCCCTAGGCTTTAGGCTCCCCTAACCTTCAGGCTAGGGCTCCCCTAGCCTTCGGGCTAGGGCACCCTAGGCTTTAGGCTTCCCTAGGCTAAGGCTAGGGCTCTCCTAGCCTTCAGGCTAGGGCACCCCTAGGCTTTAGGCTCCCCTAGCTTTCAGGCTAGGCCACCCCTAGGCTTTAGGCTCCCCTAGGCTAAGGCTAGGGCTCCCCTAGCCTTCAGGCTAGGGCACCCCTAGGCTTTAGGCTCCCCTAGCCTTCAGGCTAGGGCACCCCTAGGCTTTAGGCTCCCCTAGGCTAAGGCTAGGGCTCACCTAGCCTTCAGGCTAGGGCACCCCTAGGCTTTAGGCTCCCCTAGTCTTCAGGCTAGGGCTCCCCTAGCCTTCAGGCTAGGGCACCCCTAGGTTTAGGCTCCCCTAGCCTTCAGTCGAGGGCACCCCTAGGCTTTAGGCTCACCTAGGCTAAGGCTAGGCCTCCCCTAGCCTTCACGCTAGGGCACCCCTAGGCTTTAGGCTCCCCTAGCCTTAAGGCTAGGGCTTCCCTAGCCTTCAGGCTAGGGCACCCCTAGGTTTAGGCTCCCCTAGCCTTCAGTCGAGGGCACCCCTAGGTTTTAGGCTCCCCTAGGCTAAGGCTAGGGCTCCCCTAGCCTTCAGGCTAGGGCACCCCTAGGCTTTAGGCTCCCCTAGACTTCAGGCTAGGTTTCCCCTAGGCTTTAGGCTCCCCTAGGCTAAGGCTAGGGCTCCCCTAGCCTTCAGGCTAGGGCACCCCTAGGCTTTAGGCTCCCCTAGCCTTCAGGCTAGGGCTCCCCTAGCCTTCAAGCTAGTGGACCCCTAGGCTTTAGGCTCCCCTAGGCTAAGGCTAGGACTCCCCTAGCCTTCAGGCTAGTGCTCCCCTAGCCTTCAGGCTAGGGCACCCCTAGGCTTTAGGCTCCAGTATCCTTCAGGCTAGAGCTCCCCTAGCCTTAAGGCTAGGGCACCCCTAGGTTTTAGGCTCCCCTAGGCTAAGGCTAGGGCTCCCCTAGACTTCAGGCTAGGGCACCCCTAGGCTTTAGGCTCCGCTAGGCTAAGGCTAGGGCTCCCCTATCCTACAGGCTAGGGCACCCCTAGGCTTTAGGCTCCCCTAGGCTAAGGCTAGGGCTCCCCTAGCCTTCAGGCTAGGGCACCTCTAGGCTTTAGGCTAGGGCTCCCCTAGGCTAAGGCTAGGGCTCCCCTAGCCTTCAGGCTAGGGCACCCCTAGGCTTTAGGCACCCCTAGGCTAAGGCTAGGGCTCCCCTAGCCTTTAGGCTAGGGCACCCCTAGGCTTTAGGCACCCCTAGGCTAAGGCTAGGGCTCCCCTAGCCTTCAGGTTAGGGCACCCGTAGGCTTTAGGCTAGGGCTCCCCTAGGCTAAGGATACGGCTCACCTAGCCTTGAGGCTAGGGCACTCCTAGGCTTTAGGCTCCCCTAGGCTAAGGCTAGGGCTCCCCTAACCTTCAGGATAGGGCACCCCTAGGCTTTAGGCTAGGGCTCCCCTAGGCTAAGGCTAGGGCTCCCCTAGCCTTCAGGCTAGGGCACCCCTCGGCTTTAGACTAGGGCTCCCCTAGGCTAAGGCTAGGGCTCCCCTAGCCTTCAGGCTAGGGCACCCCAAGGCTTTAGGCTCCCCTAGGCTAAGGCTAGGGCTCCCCTAGCCTTCAGACTAGGGCACTCCTAGGCTTTAGGCTAGGGCTCCCCTAGGCTAAGGCTAGGGCTCCCCTAGCCTTCAGGCTAGGGCACCCCTAGGCTTTAGGCTCCCCTAGGCTAAGGCTAGGGCTCCCCTAGCCTTCAGGCTAGGGCACCCCTAGGCTTTAGGCTAGGGCTCCCCTAGGCTAAGGCTAGGGCTCCCCTAGCCTTCAGGCTAGGGCACCCCTAGGCTTTAGGCTCCCCTAGACTTCAGGCTAGGGCTCCCCTAGGCTTTAGGCTCCCCTAGCCTTCAGGCTAGGGCTCCCCTAGCCTTCAAGCTAGTGCAACCCTAGGCTTTAGGCTCCCCTAGGCTAAGGCTAGGGCTCCCCAAGCCTTCAGGCTAGGGCATCCCTAGGCTTTAGGCTCCCCTAGCCTTCAGGCTAGGGCACACCTAGTCTTTAGGCTCCCCTAGCCTTCAGGCTAGGGCTCGCCTAGCCTTCAGGCTAGGGCACCCCTAGGCTTTAGGCTCCCCTAGCCTTCAGGCTAGGGCTCCCCTAGCCTTCAGGCTAGGGCACCCCTAGGCTTTAGGCTCCCCTAGCCTTCAGGCTAGGGCACCCCTAGGCTTTAGGCTCCCCTAGCCTTAAAGCTAGGGCTCCCCTAGCCTTCAGTCTAGGGCACCCCTAGGCTTTAGGCTCCCCTAGCCTTCAGGCTAGGGCTCCCCTAGCCTTCAGGCAAGGGCACCCCTAGGCTTTAGGCTCCCCTAGCCTTCAGGCTAGGGCTCCTCTAGCCTTCAGTCTAGGGCACCCCTAGGCTTAAGGCTCCCCTAGCCTTCAGGCTAGGGCTCCCCTAGCCTTCAGGCTAGGGCACCTCTAGGCTTTAGGCTCCCCTAGCCTTCAGGCTGGGGCTCCCCTAGCCTTCAGGCTAGGGCACCCCTAGGCTTTAGGCTCCCCTAGCCTTCAGGCTATCGCTCCCCTAGCCTTCAGGCTAGGGCACCCCTAGGCTTTAGGCTCCCCTAGCCTTAAAGCTAGTGCTCCCCTAGCCTTCAGGCTAGGGCACCCCTAGGCTTTAGGCTCCCCTATCCTTCAGGCTAGGCTTCCCCTAGCCTTAAGGCTAGGGCACCCCTAGGCTTTAGGCTCCCCTAGGCTAAGGCTAGGGCTCCCCTAGCCTTCAGGCTAGGGCACCCCTAGGCTTTAGGCTCCCCTAGGCTAAGGCTAGGGCTCCCCTAGCCTTCAGGCTAGGGCACCCCTAGGCTTTAGGCTCCCCTAGGCTAAGGCTAGGGCTCCCCTAGCCTTCAGGCTAGGCCACCCCTAGGCTTTAGGCTATGGCTCCCCTAGGCTAAGGCTAGGGCTCCCCTAGCCTTCAGGCTAGGGCACCCCTAGGCTTTAGGCTAGGGCTCCCCTAGGCTAAGGCTAGGGCTCCCCTAGCCTTCAGGCTAGAGCACCCCTAGGCTTTAGGCTAGGGCTCCCCTAGGCTAAGGCTAGGGCTCCCCTAGCCTTCAGGCTAGGGCACCCCTAGGCTTTAGGCTCCCCTAGGCTAAGGCTAGGGCTCCCCTAGCCTTCAGGCTAGGGCACCCCTAGGCTTTAGGCTCCCCTAGGCTAAGGCTAGGGCTCCCCTAGCCTTCAGGCTAGGGCACCCCTAGGCTTTAGGCTCCCCTAGTCTAAGGCTAGGGCTCCCCTAGCCTTCAGGCTAGGGCACCCCTAGGCTTTAAGCTAGGGCTCCCCTAGGCTAAGGCTAGGGCTCCCCTAGCCTTCAGGCTAGGGCACCCCTAGGCTTTAGGCACCCCTAGGCTAAGGCTAGGGCTCCCCGAGCATTCAGGCTAGGGAACCCCTAGGCTTTAGGCTAGGGCTCTCCTAGGCTAAGGCTAGGGCTCACCTAGCCTTCAGGCTAGGGCACCCCTAGGCTTTAGGCTCCCCTAGGCTAAGGCTAGGGCTCCCCAAGCCTTCAGGCTCGGGCACCCCTAGGCTTTAGGCTAGGGCTCCCCTAGGCTAAGGCTAGGGCTCCCCTAGCCTTGAGGCTAGGGCACCCCTAGGCTTTAGGTTCCCCTAGGCTAAGGCTAGGGCTCCCCTAGCCTTCAGGCTAGGGAACCCCTAGGCTTTAGGCTAGGGCTCCCCTAGGCTAAGGCTAGAGCTCCCCTAGCCTTCAGGCTAAGGCACCCCTAGGCTTTAGGCTACCCTAGGCTAAGGCTATGGCTCCCCTAGCCTTCAGGTTAGGGCACCCCTAGGCTTTAGGCTAGGGCTCCCCTAGGCTAAGGCTAGGGCTCCCCTAGCCTTCAGGCTTGGGCACCCCAAGGCTTTAGGCTCCCCTAGCCTTCAGGTAGGGCTCCCCTAGCCTTCAGGCTAGGGCACTCCTAGGCTTTAGGCTCCCCTAGGCTAAGGCTAGGGCTCCCCTCGCCTTAAGGCTAGGGCAACCCTAGGCTTTAGGCTCCCCTAGCCTTCAGGCTAGGGCTCCCCTAGCCTTCAGGCTAGGGCACCCCTAGGCTTTAGGCTCCCCTAGGCTAAGGCTAGGGCTCCCCTAGCCTTCAGGCTAGGGCACCCTTAGGCTTTAGGCTCCCCTAGCCTTCAGGCTAGGACTCCCCTAGCCTTCAGGCTAGGGCAACCCTAGGCTTTAGGCTCCCCTAGGCTAAGGGTAGGGCTCCACTAGCCTTCAGGATAGGGCACCCCTAGGCTTTAGGCTCCCCTAGGCTTCAGGCTAGGGCTCCCATAGGCTTCAGGCTAGGGCACCCCAAGGCTTTAGGCTCCCCTAGGATAAGGCTAGGGCTCCCCTAGCCTTCAGGCTAGGGCACCCCTAGGCTTTAGGCTACCATCGCCTTCAGGCTAGGGCACCCCTAGGCTTTAGGCTCCCCTAGGCTAAGGCTAGGGCTCCCCTAGCCTTCAGGCTAGGGCACCCGTAGGCTTTAGGCTCCGCTAACCTTCCGGCTAGGGCTCCCCTAGCCTTCAGGCTAGGGCACCCCTAGGCTTTAGCTCCCCTAGGATAAGGCTAGGGCTCCCCTAGACTTCAGGCTAGGACACCCCTAGGCTTTAGGCTCCCCTAGCCTTCAGGCTAGGGCACCCCTAGGCTTTAGGCTCCCCTAGCCTTCAGGCTAGGGCACCCCTAGGCTTTAGGCTCCCCTAGGCTAAGGCTAGGGCTCCCCTAGCCTTCAGGCTAGGGCACCCCTAGGCTTTAGGCTCCCCTAACCTTCAGGCTAGGGCTCCCCTAGCCTTCGGGCTAGGGCACCCTAGGCTTTAGGCTTCCCTAGGCTAAGGCTAGGGCTCTCCTAGCCTTCAGGCTAGGGCACCCCTAGGCTTTAGGCTCCCCTAGCTTTCAGGCTAGGGCACCCCTAGGCTTTAGGCTCCCCTAGGCTAAGGCTAGGACTCCCCTAGCCTTCAGGCTAGGGCACCCCTAGGCTTTAGGCTCCCCTAGCCTTCAGGCTAGGGCACCCCTAGGCTTTAGGCTCCCCTAGGCTAAGGCTAGGGCTCACCTAGCCTTCAGGCTAGGGCACCCCTAGGCTTTAGGCTCCCCTAGCCTTCAGGCTAGGGCTCCCCTAGCCTTCAAGCTAGTGGACCCCTAGGCTTTAGGCTCCCCTAGGCTAAGGCTAGGGCTCCCCTAGCCTTCAGGCTAGTGCTCCCCTAGCCTTCAGGCTAGGGCACCCCTAGGCTTTAGGCTCCCCTATCCTTCAGGCTAGGGCTCCCCTAGCCTTAATGCTAGGGCACCCCTAGGCTTTAGGCTCCCCTAGGCTAAGGCTAGGGCTCCCCTAGCCTTCAGGCTAGGGCACCCCTAGGCTTTAGGCTCCCCTAGGCTAAGGCTATGGCTCCCCTAGCCTTGAGGCTAGGGCACCCCTAGGCTTTAGGCTCCCCTAGGCTAAGGCTAGGGCTCCCCTAGCCTTCAGGCTAGGGCACCCCTAGGCTTTAGGCTAGGGCTCCCCTAGGCTAAGGCTAGGGCTCCCCTAGCCTTCAGGCTAGGGCACCCCTAGGCTTTAGGCTAGGGCTCCCCTAGGCTATGGCTAGGGCTCCCCTAGCCTTCAGGCTAGGGCACTCCTAGGCTTTAGGCTCCCCTAGGCTAAGGCTAGGGCTCCCCTAGCCTTCAGGCTAGGGCACCCCTAGGCTTTAGGCTCCCCTAGGCTAAGGCTAGGGCTCCCCTAGCCTTCAGGCTAGGGCACCTCTAGGCTTTAGGCTAGGGCACCCATAGGCTAAGGCTAGGGCTCCCCTAGCCTTCAGGCTAGGGAACCCCTAGGCTTTAGGCACCCCTAGGCTAAGCCTAGGGCTCCCCTAGCCTTCAGGCTAGGGTACCCCTAGGCTTTAGGCACCCCTAGGCTAAGGCTAGGGCTCCCCTAGCCTTCAGGTTAGGGCACCCCTAGGCTTTAGGCTAGGGCTCCCCTAGGCTAAGGCTAGGGCTCACCTAGCCTTCAGGCTAGAGCACCCCTAGGCTTTAGGCTCCCCTAGCCTAAGGCTAGGGCTCCCCTAGCCTTCATGCTAGGGAACCCCTAGGCTTTAGGCTAGGGCTCCCCTAGGCTAAGGCTAGGGCTCCCCTAGCCTTCAGGCTAGGGCACCCCTAGGCTTTAGGCTCCCCTAGGCTAAGGCTAGGGCTCCCCTAACCTTCAGGATAGGGCACCCCTAGGCTTTAGGCTAGGGCTCCCCTAGGCTAAGGCTAGGGCTCCCCTAGCCTTCAGGCTAGGGCACCCCTAGGCTTTAGGCTCCCCTAGGCTAAGGCTAGGGCTGCCCTAGCCTTCAGGCTAGGGCACCCCTCGGCTTAGGCTAGGGCTCCCCTAGGCTAAGGCTAGGTCTCCCCGAGCCTTCAGGCTAGGGCACCCCAAGGCTTTAGGCTCCCCTAGGTTAAGGCTAGGGCTCCCCTAGCCTTCAGGCTAGGGCACTCCTAGGCTTTAGGCTAGGGCTCCCCTAGGCTAAGGCTAGGGCTCCCCTAGCCTTCAGGCTAGGGCACCCCTAGGCTTTAGGCTCCCCTAGGCTAAGGCTAGGGCTCCCCTAGCCTTCAGGCTAGGGCACCCCTAGGCTTTAGGCTAGGGCTCCCCTAGGCTAAGGCTAGGCTCCCCTAGCCTTCAGGCTAGGGCACTCCTAGGCTTTAGGCTCCCCTAGGCTAAGGCTAGGGCTCCCCTAGCCTTCAGGCTAGGGCACCCCTAGGGTTTAGGCTAGGGCACCCCTAGGCTAAGGCTAGGGCCCCCCTAGCCTTCAGGCTAGGGTACCCCTAGGCTTTAGGCTCCCCTAGGCTAAGGCTAGGGCTCCCCTAGCCTTCAGGCTAGGGCACCACTAGGCTTTAGGCTAGGGCTCCACTAGGCTAAGGCTAGGGCTCCCCTAGCCTTCAGTCTAGGGCACCCCTAGGCTAAGGCTAGGGCTCCCCTGGCCTTCAGGCTAGGGCACCCCTAGGCTTTAGGCTCCCCTAGGCTAAGGCTAGGGCTCCCCTAGCCTTCAGGCTAGGGCACCCCTAGGCTTTAGGCTAGGACTCCCCTAGGCTAAGGCTAGGGTCCCCTAGCCTTCAGGCTAGGGCACCCCTAGGCTTTAGGCTCCCCTAGGCTAAGGCTAGGGCTCCCCTAGCCTTCAGGCAAGGGCACCCCTAGGCTTTAGGCTAAGGCTCCCCTAGGCTAAGGCTAGGGCTCCCCTAGCCTTCAGGCTAGGGCACCCTAGGCTTTAGGCTCCCCTAGGCTAAGGCTAGGGCTCCCCTAGCCTTCAGGCTAGGGCACCCCTAGGCTTTAGGCTCCCCTAGCCTTCAGGCTAAGGCACCCTAGGCTTTAGGCTCCCCTAGGCTAAGGCTAGGGCTCTCCTAGCCTTCAGGCTAGGGCACCCCTAGGCTTTAGGCTCCCCTAGCCTTTAGGCTAGGGCACCCCTAGGCTGAAGGCTCCCCTAGGCTGAAGGCTAGGGCTCCCCTAGCCTTCAGGCTAGGGCACCCCTAGGCTTTAGGCTACCCTAGCCTTCAGGCTAGGGCACCCCTAGGCTTTAGGCTCCCCTAGGCTAAGGCTAGGGCTCCCCTAGCCTTCAGGCTAGGGTACCCCTAGGGTTTAGGCTCCCCTAACCTTCAGGCTAGGGCTCCCCTAGCCTTCAGGCTAGCGCACCCCTAGGCTTTAGGCTCCCCTAGGCTAAGGCTAGGGCTCCCCTAGCCTTCAGGCTAGGGCACCCCTAGGCTTTAGGCTCCCCTAGTCTTCAGGCTAGGGCTCCCCTAGCCTTCAGGCTAGGGCTCCCCTAGCCTTCAGGCTAGGGCACCCCTAGGTTTAGGCTCCCCTAGCCTTCAGTCGAGGGCACCCCTAGGCTTTAGGCTCCCCTAGCCTTCAGGCTAGGACTCCCATAGCCTTCAGGCTAGGGCACCCTAGGCTTTAGGCTCCCCTAGGCTAAGGCTAGGGCTCTCCTAGCCTTCAGGCTAGGGCACCCCTAGGCTTTAGGCTCCCCTAGCCTTCAGGCTAGGGCAACCCTAGGCTTTAGGCTCCCCTACCCTTCAGGCTAGGGCTCCCCTAGCCTTCAGGCTAGGGCACCCCTAGGCTTTAGGCTCCCCTAGCCTTCAGGCTAGGGCACCCCTAGGCTTTAGGCTCCCCTAGCCTTCAGGCTAGGGCACCCCAAGGCTTTAGGCTCCCCTAGCCTTCAGGCTAGGGCACCCCTAGGCTTTAGGCTCCCATAGACTTCAGGCTAGGGCACCCCTAGGCTTTAGGCTCCCCTAGCCTTCAGGCTAGGGCACCCCTAGGATTTAGGCTCCCCTAGCCTTCAGGCTAGGGCTCCCCTAGCCTTCAGGCTAGGGCTCCCCTAGCCTTCAGGCTAGGGCACCCCTAGGCTTTAGGCTCCCCTAGCCTTCAGGCTAGGGCTCCACTAGCCTTCAGGCTAGGGCAACCCTAGGTTTTAGGCTCCCCTAGCCTTCAGGCTAGGGCTCTCCTAGCCTTCAGGCTAGGGCACCCCTAGGCTTTAGGCTACCCTAGCCTTCAGGCTAGGGCTCCAGCCTTCAGGCTAGGGCACCCCTAGGCTTTAGGCTCCCCTAGCCTTCAGGCTCGGGCTCCCCTAGCCTTCAGGCTAGGGCACCCCAAGGCTTTAGGCTCCCCTAGCCTTCAGGCTAGGGCTCCCCTAGCCTTCAGGCTAGGGCACCCCTAGGCTTTAGGCTCCCCTAGCCTTCAGGCTAGGGCACCCCTAGGCTTTAGGCTCCCCTAGCCTTCAGGCTAGGGCACACCTAGGTTTTAGGCTCCCCTAGCCTTAAGGCTAGGGCACACCTAGGCTTTAGGCTCCCCTAGCCTTCAGGCTAGGGCTCCCCTAGGCTTTAGGCTCCCCTAGCATTCAGGCTAGGGCTCCCCTAGCCTTCAGGCTAGGGCACCCCTTGGCTTTAGGCTTCCCTAGCCTTCAGGCTAGGGCACCCCTAGGCTTTAGACTCCCCTAGCCTTCAGGCTCGGGCTCCCCTAGCCTTCAGGCTAGGGCACCACTAGGCTTTAGGCTCCCCTAGCCTTCAGGTAGGGCTCCCCTAGCCTTCAGGCTAGGGCACTCCTAGGCTTTAGGCTCCCCTAGGCTAAGGCTAGGGCTCCCCTCGCCTTAAGGCTAGGGCAACCCTAGGCTTTAGGCTCCCCTAGCCTTCAGGCTAGGGCTCCCCTAGCCTTCAGGCTAGGGCACCCCTAGGCTTTAGGCTCCCCTAACCTTCAGGCTAGGGCTCCCCTAGCCTTCGGGCTAGGGCACCCTAGGCTTTAGGCTTCCCTAGGCTAAGGCTAGGGCTCTCCTAGCCTTCAGGCGAGGGCACCCCTAGGCTTTAGGCTCCCCTAGCTTTCAGGCTAGGGCACCCCTAGGCTTTAGGCTCCCCTAGGCTAAGGCTAGGGCTCCCCTAGCCTTCAGGCTAGGGCACCCCTAGGCTTTAGGCTCCCCTAGTCTTCAGGCTAGGGCTCCCCTAGCCTTCATGCTAGGGCTTCCCTAGCCTTCAGGCTAGGGCACCCCTAGGTTTAGGCTCCCCTAGCCTTCAGTCGAGGGCACCCCTAGGCTTTAGGCTCACCTAGGCTAAGGCTAGGCCTCCCCTAGCCTTCACGCTAGGGCACCCCTAGGCTTTAGGCTCCCCTAGCCTTAAGGCTAGGGCTTCCCTAGCCTTCAGGCTAGGGCACCCCTAGGTTTAGGCTCCCCTAGCCTTCAGTCGAGGGCACCCCTAGGTTTTAGGCTCCCCTAGGCTAAGGCTAGGGCTCCCCTAGCCTTCAGGCTAGGGCACCCCTAGGCTTTAGGCTCCCCTAGACTTCAGGCTACGTTTCCCCTAGGCTTTAGGCTCCCCTAGGCTAAGGCTAGGGCTCCCCTAGCCTTCAGGCTAGGGCACCCCTAGGCTTTAGGCTCCCCTAGCCTTCAGGCTAGGGCTCCCCTAGCCTTCAAGCAAGTGGACCCCTTGGCTTTAGGCTCCCCTAGGCTAAGGCTAGGGCTCCCCTAGCCTTCAGGCTAGTGCTCCCCTAGCCTTCAGGCTAGGGCACCCCTAGGCTTTAGGCTCCAGTATCCTTCAGGCTAGAGCTCCCCTAGCCTTAAGGCTAGGGCACGCCTAGGCTTTAGGCTCCCCTAGGCTAAGGCTAGGACTCCCCTAGACTTCAGGCTAGGGCACCCCTAGGCTTTAGGCTCCCCTAGGCTAAGGCTATGGCTCCCCTAGCCTTCAGGCTGGGCACCCCTAGGCTTTAGGCTAGGGCTCCCCTAGGCTAAGGCTAGGGCTCCCCTAGCCTTCAGGCTAGGGCACTCCTAGGCTTTAGGCTCCGCTAGGCTAAGGCTAGGGCTCCCCTATCCTTCAGGCTAGGGCACCCCTAGGCTTTAGGCTCCCCTAGGCTAAGGCTAGGGCTCCCCTAGCCTTCAGGCTAGGGCACCTCTAGGCTTTAGGCTAGGGCTCCCCTAGGCTAAGGCTAGGGCTCCCCTAGCCTTCAGGCTAGGGCACCCCTAGGCTTTAGGCACCCCTAGGCTAAGGCTAGGGCTCCCCTAGCCTTCAGGCTAGGGCACCCCTAGGCTTTAGGCACCCCTAGGCTAAGGCTCGGGCTCCCGTAGCCTTCAGGTTAGAGCACCCCTAGGCTTTAGGCTAGGGCTCCCCTAGGCTAAGGATAGGGCTCACCTAGCCTTGAGGCTATGGCACCCCTAGGCTTTAGGCTCCCCTAGGCTAAGGCTAGGGCTCCCCTAAACTTCAGGATAGGGCACCCCTAGGCTTTAGGCTAGGGCTCCCCTAGGCTAAGGCTAGGGCTCCCCTAGCCTTCAGGCTAGGGCACCCCTAGGCTTTAGGCTCCCCTAGGCTAAGGCTAGGGCTGCCCTAGCCTTCAGGCTAGGGCACCCCTCGGCTTTAGACTAGGGCTCCCCTAGGCTAAGGCTAGGGCTCCCCTAGCCTTTCAGGCTAGGGCACCCCAAGGCTTTAGGCTCCCCTAGGCTAAGGCTAGGGCTCCCCTAGCCTTCAGACTAGGGCACTCCTAGGCTTTAGGCTAGGGCTCCCCTAGGCTAAGGCTAGGGCTCCCCTAGCCTTCAGGCTAGGGCACCCCTAGGCTTTAGGCTCCCCTAGGCTAAGGCTAGGGCTCCCCTAGCCTTCAGGCTAGGGCACCCCTAGGCTTAGGCTAGGGCTCCCCTAGGCTAAGGCTAGGGCTCCCCTAGCCATCAGGCTAGGGCACCCCTAGGCTTTAGGCTCCCCTAGACTTCAGGCTAGGGCTCCCCTAGGCTTTAGGCTCCCCTAGCCTTCAGGCTAGGGCTCCCCTAGCCTTCAAGCTAGTGCAACCCTAGGCTTTAGGCTCCCCTAGGCTAAGGCTAGGGCTCCCCAAGCCTTCAGGCTAGGGCATCCCTAGGCTTTAGGCTCCCCTAGCCTTCAGGCTAGGGCACACCTAGTCTTTAGGCTCCCCTAGCCTTCAGGCTAGGGCTCGCCTAGCCTTCAGGCTAGGGCACCCCTAGGCTTTAGGCTCCCCTAGCCTTCAGGCTAGGGCTCCCCTAGCCTTCAGGCTAGGGCACCCCTAGGCTTTAGGCTCCCCTAGCCTTCAGGCTAGGGCACCCCTAGGCTTTAGGCTCCCCTAGCCTTAAAGCTAGGGCTCCCCTAGCCTTCAGTCTAGGGCACCCCTAGGCTTTAGGCTCCCCTAGCCTTCAGGCTAGGGCTCCCCTAGCCTTCAGGCTAGGGCACCCCTAGGCTTTAGGCTCCCCTAGCCTTCAGGCTAGGGCTCCTCTAGCCTTCAGTCTAGGGCACCCCTAGGCTTAAGGCTCCCCTAGCCTTCAGGCTAGGGCTCCCCTAGCCTTCAGGCTAGGGCACCTCTAGGCTTTAGGCTCCCCTAGCCTTCAGGCTAGGGCTCCCCTATCCTTCAGGCTAGGGCACCCCTAGGCTTTAGGCTCCCCTAGCCTTCAGGCTATCGTTCCCCTAGCCTTCAGGCTAGGGCACCCCTAGGCTTTAGGCTCCCCTAGCCTTCAGGCTAGTGCTCCCCTAGCCTTCAGGCTAGGGCACCCCTAGGCTTTAGGCTCCCCTATCCTTCAGGCTAGGCTTCCCCTAGCCTTAAGGCTAGGGCACCCCTAGGCTTTAGGCTCCCCTAGGCTAAGGCTAGGGCTCCCCTAGCCTTCAGGCTAGGGCACCCCTAGGCTTTAGGCTCCCCTAGGCTAAGGCTAGGGCTCCCCTAGCCTTCAGGCTAGGGCACCCCTAGGCTTTAGGCTCCCCTAGGCTAAGGGTAGGGCTCCAATAGCCTTCAGGCTAGGGCACCCCTAGGCTTTAGGCTATGGCTCCCCTAGGCTAAGGCTAGGGCTCCCCTAGCCTTCAGGCTAGGGCACCCCTAGGCTTTAGGCTAGGGCTCCCCTAGGCTAAGGCTAGGGCTCCCCTAGCCTTCAGGCTAGAGCACCCCTAGGCTTTAGGCTTGGGCTCCCCTAGGCTAAGGCTAGGGCTCCCCTAGCCTTCAGGCTAGGGCACCCCTAGGCTTTAGGCTCCCCTAGGCTAAGGCTAGGGCTCCCCTAGCCTTCAGGCTAGGGCACCCCTAGGCTTTAGGCTCCCCTAGGCCAAGGCTAGGGCTCCCCTAGCCTTCAGGCTAGGGCACCCCTAGGCTTTAGGCTAGGGCTCCCCTAGGCTAAGGCTAGGGCTCCCCTAGCCTTCAGGCTAGGGCACCCCTAGGCTTTAGGCACCCCTAGGCTAAGGCTAGGGCTCCCCTAGCATTCAGGCTAGGGCACCCCTAGGCTTTAGGCTAGGGCTCTCCTAGGCTAAGGCTAGGGCTCACCTAGCCTTCAGGCTAGGGCACCCCTAGGCTTTAGGCTCCCCTAGGCTAAGGCTAGGGCTCCCCTAGCCTTCAGGCTCGGGCACCCCTAGGCTTTAGGCTAGGGCTCCCCTAGGCTAAGGCTAGGGCTCCCCTAGCCTTGAGGCTAGGGCACCCCTAGGCTTTAGGTTCCCCTAGGCTAAGGCTAGGGCTCCCCTAGCCTTCAGGCTAGGGAACCCCTAGGCTTTAGGCTAGGGCTCCCCTAGGCTAAGGCTAGAGCTCCCCTAGCCTTCAGGCTAGGGCACCCCTAGGCTGTAGGCTACCCTAGGCTAAGGCTATGGCTCCCCTAGCCTTCAGGCTAGGGCACCCCTAGGCTTTAGGCTAGGGCTCCCCTAGGCTAAGGCTAGGGCTCCCCTAGCCTTCAGGCTAGGGCACCCCTAGGCTTTAGGCTCCCCTAGGCTAAGGCTAGGGTTCCCCTAGCCTTCAGGCTAGGGCACCCCTCGGCTTTAGGCTAGGGCTCCCCTAGGCTAAGGCTAGGGCTCCCCTAGCATTCAGGCTAGGGCACCCCTAGGCTTTAGGCTAGGGCTCTCCTAGGCTAAGGCTAGGGCTCACCTAGCCTTCAGGCAAGGGCACCCCTAGGCTTTAGGCTCCCCTAGGCTAAGGCTAGGGCTCCCCAAGCCTTCAGGCTCGGGCACCCCTAGGCTTTAGGCTAGGGCTCCCCTAGGCTAAGGCTAGGGCTCCCCTAGCCTTGAGGCTAGGGCACCCCTAGGCTTTAGGTTCCCCTAGGCTAAGGCTAGGGCTCCCCTAGCCTTCAGGCTAGGGCACCCCTAGGCTTTAGGCTCCCCTAGCCTTAAAGCTAGGGCTCCCCTAGCCTTCAGTCTAGGGCACCCCTAGGCTTTAGGCTCCCCTAGCCTTCAGGCTAGGGCTCCCCTAGCCTTCAGGCTAGGGCACCCCTAGGCTTTAGGCTCCCCTAGCCTTCAGGCTAGGGCTCCTCTAGCCTTCAGTCTAGGGCACCCCTAGGCTTAAGGCTCCCCTAGCCTTCAGGCTAGGGCTCCCCTAGCCTTCAGGCTAGGGCACCTCTAGGCTTTAGGCTCCCCTAGCCTTCAGGCTAGGGCTCCCCTAGCCTTCAGGCTAGGGCACCCCTAGGCTTTAGGCTCCCCTAGCCTTCAGGCTATCGTTCCCCTAGCCTTCAGGCTAGGGCACCCCTAGGCTTTAGGCTCCCCTAGCCTTCAGGCTAGTGCTCCCCTAGCCTTCAGGCTAGGGCACCCCTAGGCTTTAGGCTCCCCTATCCTTCAGGCTAGGCTTCCCCTAGCCTTAAGGCTAGGGCACCCCTAGGCTTTAGGCTCCCCTAGGCTAAGGCTAGGGCTCCCCTAGCCTTCAGGCTAGGGCACCCCTAGGCTTTAGGCTCCCCTAGGCTAAGGCTAGGGCTCCCCTAGCCTTCAGGCTAGGGCACCCCTAGGCTTTAGGCTCCCCTAGGCTAAGGGTAGGGCTCCCCTAGCCTTCAGGCTAGGCCACCCCTAGGCTTTAGGCTATGGCTCCCCTAGGCTAAGGCTAGGGCTCCCCTAGCCTTCAGGCTAGGGCACCCCTAGGCTTTAGGCTAGGGCTCCCCTAGGCTAAGGCTAGGGCTCCCCTAGCCTTCAGGCTAGAGCACCCCTAGGCTTTAGGCTAGGGCTCCCCTAGGCTAAGGCTAGGGCTCCCCTAGCCTTCAGGCTAGGGCACCCCTAGGCTTTAGGCTCCCCTAGGCTAAGGCTAGGGCTCCCCTAGCCTTCAGGCTAGGGCACCCCAAGGCTTTAGGCTCCCCTAGGCTAAGGCTAGGGTTCCCCTAGCCTTCAGGCTAGGGCACCCCTAGGCTTTAGGCTAGGGCTCCCCTAGGCTAAGGCTAGGGCTCCCCTAGCCTTCAGGCTAGGGCACCCCTAGGCTTTAGGCACCCCTAGGCTAAGGCTAGGGCTCCCCTAGCATTCAGGCTAGGGCACCCCTAGGCTTTAGGCTAGGGCTCTCCTAGGCTAAGGCTAGGGCTCACCTAGCCTTCAGGCTAGGGCACCCCTAGGCTTTAGGCTCCCCTAGGCTAAGGCTAGGGCTCCCCAAGCCTTCAGGCTCGGGCACCCCTAGGCTTTAGGCTAGGGCTCCCCTAGGCTAAGGCTAGGGCTCCCCTAGCCTTGAGGCTAGGGCACCCCTAGGCTTTAGGTTCCCCTAGGCTAAGGCTAGGGCTCCCCTAGCCTTCAGGCTAGGGAACCCCTAGGCTTAGGCTAGGGCTCCCCTAGGCTAAGGCTAGAGCTCCCCTAGCCTTCAGGCGAGGGCACCCCTAGGCTGTAGGCTACCCTAGGCTAAGGCTATGGCTCCCCTAGCCTTCAGGCTAGGGCACCCCTAGGCTTTAGGCTAGGGCTCCCCTAGGCTAAGGCTAGGGCTCCCCTAGCCTTCAGGCTAGGGCACCCCTAGGCTTTAGGCTCCCCTAGGCTAAGGCTAGGGTTCCCCTAGCCTTCAGGCTAGGGCACCCCTCGGCTTTAGGCTAGGGCTCCCCTAGGCTAAGGCTAGGGCTCCCCTAGCATTCAGGCTAGGGCACCCCTAGGCTTTAGGCTAGGGCTCTCCTAGGCTAAGGCTAGGGCTCACCTAGCCTTCAGGCAAGGGCACCCCTAGGCTTTAGGCTCCCCTAGGCTAAGGCTAGGGCTCCCCAAGCCTTCAGGCTCGGGCACCCCTAGGCTTTAGGCTAGGGCTCCCCTAGGCTAAGGCTAGGGCTCCCCTAGCCTTGAGGCTAGGGCACCCCTAGGCTTTAGGTTCCCCTAGGCTAAGGCTAGGGCTCCCCTAGCCTTCAGGCTAGGGCACTCCTAGGCTTTAGGCTAGGGCTCCCCTAGGCTAAGGCTAGGGCTCCCCTAGCCTTCAGGCTAGGGCACCCCTAGGCTTTAGGCTCCCCTAGGCTAAGGCTAGGGCTCCCCTAGCCTTCAGGCTAGGGCACCCCTAGGCTTTAGGCTCGGGCTCCCCTAGACTAAGGCTAGGGCTCCCCTAGCCTTCAGGCTAGGGCACCCATAGGGTCTAGGCTCCCCTAGGCTAAGGCTAGGGCTCCCCTAGCCTTCAGGCTAGGGCACCCCTAGGCTTTAGGCTAGGGCTCCCCTAGGCTAAGGCTAGGGCCCCCCTAGCCTTCAGGCTAGGGCACCTATAGGCTTTAGGCTCCCCTAGGCTAAGGCTAGGGCTCCCCTAGGCTTCAGGCTAAGGCACCCCTAGGCTTTAGGCTAGGGCTCCCCTAGGCTAAGGCTAGGGCTCCCCTAGCCTTCAGGCTAGGGCACCCCTAGGCTTTAGGCTCCCCTAGGCTAAGGCTAGGGCTCCCCTAGCCTTCAGGCTAGGGCACCCCTAGGCTTTAGGCTCCCCTAGGCTAAGGCTAGGGTCCCCTAGCCTTCAGGCTAGGGCACCCCTAGGCTTTAGGCTAGGGCTCCCCTAGGCTAAGGCTAGGGTCCCCTAGCCTTCAGGCTAGGGCACCCCTAGGCTTTAGGCTCCCCTAGGCTATGGCTATGGGTCCCCTAGCCTTCAGGCTAGGGCACCCCTAGGCTTTAGGCTAAGGCTCCCCTAGGCTAAGGCTAGGGCTCCCCTAGCCTTCAGGCTAGGGCACCCCTAGGCTTTAGGCTCCCCTAGGCTAAGGCTAGGGCTCCCCTAGCCTTCAGGCTAGGGCACCCGTAGGCTTTAGGCTAGGGCTCCCCTAGGCTAAGGCTTGGGCTCCCCTAGTCTTCAGGCTAGGGGACCCCTAGGCTTTAGGCTTCCCCTAGGCTAAGGCTAGGGCTCCCCTAGCCTTCAGGCTAGGGCACCCCTAGGCTTTAGGCT
This sequence comes from Tenrec ecaudatus, assembly GCF_050624435.1. Lineage (NCBI taxonomy): Eukaryota > Metazoa > Chordata > Mammalia > Afrosoricida > Tenrecidae > Tenrec > Tenrec ecaudatus. The sequence continues at coordinate 39,878 of NW_027458444.1, forward strand.
AGGGCTCCCCTAGGCTAAGGCTAGGGCTCCCCTAGCCTTCAGGCTAGGGCAACCCTAGGCTTTAGGCTCCCCTAGGCTAAGGCTAGGGCTCCCCTAGCCTTCAGGCTAGGGCACCCCTAGGCTTTAGGCTCCCCTAGGCTAAGGCTAGGGCTCCCCTAGCCTTCAGGCTAGGGCACCCCTAGGCTTTAGGCTAGGGCTCCCCTAGGCTAAGGCTAGGGCTCCCCTAGCCTTCAGGCTAGGGCTCCCCTAGGCTTTAGGCTAGGGCTCCCCTAGGCTAAGGCTAGGGCTCCCCTAGCCTTCAGGCTAGGGCACCCCTAGGCTTTAGGCTAGGGCTCCCCTAGGCTAAGGCTAGGGCTCCCCTAGCCTTCAGGCTAGGGCACCCCTAGGCTTTAGGCTCCCCTAGGCTAAGGCTAGGGCTCCCCTAGCCTTCAGGCAAGGGCACCCCTAGGCTTTAGGCTCCCCTAGGCTAAGGCTAGGGCTCCCCTAGCCTTCAGGCTAGGGCACCCCTAGGCTTTAGGCTCCCCTAGGCTAAGGCTAGGGCTCCCCTAGCCTTCAGGCTAGGGCACCCCTGGGCTTTAGGCTCGGGCTCCCCTAGGCTAAGGCTAGGGCTCCCCTAGCCTTCAGGCTAGGGCACCCCTAGGCTTTAGGCTCCCCTAGGCTAAGGCTAGGGCTCCCCTAGCCTTCAGGCTAGGGCAGCCCTAGGCTTTAGGCTTGGGCTCCCCTAGGCTAAGGCTAGGGCCCCCCTAGCCTTCAGGCTAGGGCACCCCTAGGCTTTAGGCTCCCCTAGGCTAAGGCTAGGGCTCCCCTAGCCTTCAGGCTAGGGCACCCCTAGGCTTTAGGCTAGGGCTCCCCTAGGCTAAGTCTAGGGCTCCCCTAGCCTTCAGGCTAGGGCACCCCTAGGCTTTAGGCTCCCCTAGGCTAAGGCTAGGGCTCCCCTAGCCTTCAGGCTAGGGCACCCCTGGGCTTTAGGCTCCCCTAGGCTAAGGCTAGGGCTCCCCTAGCCTTCAGGCTAGTGCACCCCTAGGCTTTAGGCTAGGGCTCCCCTAGGCTAAGGCTAGGGCTCCCCTAGCCTTCAGGCTAGGGCTCCCCTAGGCTTTAGGCTAGGGCTCCCCTAGGCTAAGGCTAGGGCTCCCCTAGCCTTCAGGCTAGGGCACCCCTAGGCTTTAGGCTAGGGCTCCCCTAGGCTAAGGCTAGGGCTCCCCTAGCCTTCAGGCTAGGGCACCCCTAGGCTTTAGGCTCCCCTAGGCTAAGGCTAGGGCTCCCCTAGCCTTCAGGCAAGGGCACCCCTAGGCTTTAGGCTCCCCTAGGCTAAGGCTAGGGCTCCCCTAGCCTTCAGGCTAGGGCACCCCTAGGCTTTAGGCTCCCCTAGGCTAAGGCTAGGGCTCCCCTAGCCTTCAGGCTAGGGCACCCCTGGGCTTTAGGCTCGGGCTCCCATAAGCTAAGGCTAGGGCTCCCATAGCCTTCAGGCTAGGGCACCCCTAGGCTTTAGGCTCCCCTAGGCTAAGGCTAGGGCTCCCCTAGCCTTCAGGCTAGGGCAGCCCTAGGCTTTAGGCTTGGGCTCCCCTAGGCTAAGGCTAGGGCCCCCCTAGCCTTCAGGCTAGGGCACCCCTAGGCTTTAGGCTCCCCTAGGCTAAGGCTAGGGCTCCCCTAGCCTTCAGGCTAGGGCACCCCTAGGCTTTAGGCTAGGGCTCCCCTAGGCTAAGGCTAGGGCTCCCCTAGCCTTCAGGCTAGGGCACCCCTAGGCTTTAGGCTCCCCTAGGCTAAGGCTAGGGCTCCCCTAGCCTTCAGGCTAGGGCACCCCTGGGCTTTAGGCTCGGGCTCCCCTAGGCTAAGGCTAGGGCTCCCCTAGCCTTCAGGCTAGGGCACCCCTAGGCTTTAGGCTCCCCTAGGCTAAGGCTAGGGCTCCCCTAGCCTTCAGGCTAGGGCAGCCCTAGGCTTTAGGCTTGGGCTCCCCTAGGCTAAGGCTAGGGCCCCCCTAGCCTTCAGGCTAGGGCACCCCTAGGCTTTAGGCTCCCCTAGGCTAAGGCTAGGGCTCCCCTAGCCTTCAGGCTAGGGCACCCCTAGGCTTTAGGCTCCCCTAGGCTAAGGCTAGGGCTCCCCTAGCCTTCAGGCTAGGGCACCCCTAGGCTTTAGGCTCCCCTAGGCTAAGGGTAGGGCTCCAATAGCCTTCAGGCTAGGGCACCCCTAGGCTTTAGGCTATGGCTCCCCTAGGCTAAGGCTAGGGCTCCCCTAGCCTTCAGGCTAGGGCACCCCTAGGCTTTAGGCTAGGGCTCCCCTAGGCTAAGGCTAGGGCTCCCCTAGCCTTCAGGCTAGAGCACCCCTAGGCTTTAGGCTTGGGCTCCCCTAGGCTAAGGCTAGGGCTCCCCTAGCCTTCAGGCTAGGGCACCCCTAAGCTTTAGGCTCCCCTAGGCTAAGGCTAGGGCTCCCCTAGCCTTCAGGCTAGGGCACCCCTAGGCTTTAGGCTCCCCTAGGCCAAGGCTAGGGCTCCCCTAGCCTTCAGGCTAGGGCACCCCTAGGCTTTAGGCTAGGGCTCCCCTAGGCTAAGGCTAGGGCTCCCCTAGCCTTCAGGCTAGGGCACCCCTAGGCTTTAGGCACCCCTAGGCTAAGGCTAGGGCTCCCCTAGCATTCAGGCTAGGGCACCCCTAGGCTTTAGGCTAGGGCTCTCCTAGGCTAAGGCTAGGGCTCACCTAGCCTTCAGGCTAGGGCACCCCTAGGCTTTAGGCTCCCCTAGGCTAAGGCTAGGGCTCCCCTAGCCTTCAGGCTCGGGCACCCCTAGGCTTTAGGCTAGGGCTCCCCTAGGCTAAGGCTAGGGCTCCCCTAGCCTTGAGGCTAGGGCACCCCTAGGCTTTAGGTTCCCCTAGGCTAAGGCTAGGGCTCCCCTAGCCTTCAGGCTAGGGAACCCCTAGGCTTTAGGCTAGGGCTCCCCTAGGCTAAGGCTAGAGCTCCCCTAGCCTTCAGGCTAGGGCACCCCTAGGCTGTAGGCTACCCTAGGCTAAGGCTATGGCTCCCCTAGCCTTCAGGCTAGGGCACCCCTAGGCTTTAGGCTAGGGCTCCCCTAGGCTAAGGCTAGGGCTCCCCTAGCCTTCAGGCTAGGGCACCCCTAGGCTTTAGGCTCCCCTAGGCTAAGGCTAGGGTTCCCCTAGCCTTCAGGCTAGGGCACCCCTCGGCTTTAGGCTAGGGCTCCCCTAGGCTAAGGCTAGGGCTCCCCTAGCATTCAGGCTAGGGCACCCCTAGGCTTTAGGCTAGGGCTCTCCTAGGCTAAGGCTAGGGCTCACCTAGCCTTCAGGCAAGGGCACCCCTAGGCTTTAGGCTCCCCTAGGCTAAGGCTAGGGCTCCCCAAGCCTTCAGGCTCGGGCACCCCTAGGCTTTAGGCTAGGGCTCCCCTAGGCTAAGGCTAGGGCTCCCCTAGCCTTGAGGCTAGGGCACCCCTAGGCTTTAGGTTCCCCTAGGCTAAGGCTAGGGCTCCCCTAGCCTTCAGGCTAGGGCACCCCTAGGCTTTAGGCTCCCCTAGCCTTAAAGCTAGGGCTCCCCTAGCCTTCAGTCTAGGGCACCCCTAGGCTTTAGGCTCCCCTAGCCTTCAGGCTAGGGCTCCCCTAGCCTTCAGGCTAGGGCACCCCTAGGCTTTAGGCTCCCCTAGCCTTCAGGCTAGGGCTCCTCTAGCCTTCAGTCTAGGGCACCCCTAGGCTTAAGGCTCCCCTAGCCTTCAGGCTAGGGCTCCCCTAGCCTTCAGGCTAGGGCACCTCTAGGCTTTAGGCTCCCCTAGCCTTCAGGCTAGGGCTCCCCTAGCCTTCAGGCTAGGGCACCCCTAGGCTTTAGGCTCCCCTAGCCTTCAGGCTATCGTTCCCCTAGCCTTCAGGCTAGGGCACCCCTAGGCTTTAGGCTCCCCTAGCCTTCAGGCTAGTGCTCCCCTAGCCTTCAGGCTAGGGCACCCCTAGGCTTTAGGCTCCCCTATCCTTCAGGCTAGGCTTCCCCTAGCCTTAAGGCTAGGGCACCCCTAGGCTTTAGGCTCCCCTAGGCTAAGGCTAGGGCTCCCCTAGCCTTCAGGCTAGGGCACCCCTAGGCTTTAGGCTCCCCTAGGCTAAGGCTAGGGCTCCCCTAGCCTTCAGGCTAGGGCACCCCTAGGCTTTAGGCTCCCCTAGGCTAAGGGTAGGGCTCCCCTAGCCTTCAGGCTAGGCCACCCCTAGGCTTTAGGCTATGGCTCCCCTAGGCTAAGGCTAGGGCTCCCCTAGCCTTCAGGCTAGGGCACCCCTAGGCTTTAGGCTAGGGCTCCCCCTAGGCTAAGGCTAGGGCTCCCCTAGCCTTCAGGCTAGAGCACCCCTAGGCTTTAGGCTAGGGCTCCCCTAGGCTTTAGGCTAGGGCTCCCCTAGGCTAAGGCTAGGGCTCCCCTAGCCTTGAGGCTAGGGGCACCCCTAGGTTTTAGGTTCCCCTAGGCTAAGGCTAGGGCTCCCCTAGCCTTCAGGCTAGGGAACCCCTAGGCTTAGGCTAGGGCTCCCCTAGGCTAAGGCTAGAGCTCCCCTAGCCTTCAGGCTAGGGCACCCCTAGGCTGTAGGCTACCCTAGGCTAAGGCTATGGCTCCCCTAGCCTTCAGGCTAGGGCACCCCTAGGCTTTAGGCTAGGGCTCCCCTAGGCTAAGGCTAGGGCTCCCCTAGCCTTCAGGCTAGGGCACCCCTAGGCTTTAGGCTCCCCTAGGCTAAGGCTAGGGTTCCCCTAGCCTTCAGGCTAGGGCACCCCTCGGCTTTAGGCTAGGGCTCCCCTAGGCTAAGGCTAGGGCTCCCCTAGCATTTCAGGCTAGGGCACCCCTAGGCTTTAGGCTAGGGCTCTCCTAGGCTAAGGCTAGGGCTCACCTAGCCTTCAGGCAAGGGCACCCCTAGGCTTTAGGCTCCCCTAGGCTAAGGCTAGGGCTCCCCAAGCCTTCAGGCTCGGGCACCCCTAGGCTTTAGGCTAGGGCTCCCCTAGGCTAAGGCTAGGGCTCCCCTAGCCTTGAGGCTAGGGCACCCCTAGGCTTTAGGTTCCCCTAGGCTAAGGCTAGGGCTCCCCTAGCCTTCAGGCTAGGGCACTCCTAGGCTTTAGGCTAGGGCTCCCCTAGGCTAAGGCTAGGGCTCCCCTAGCCTTCAGGCTAGGGCACCCCTAGGCTTTAGGCTCCCCTAGGCTAAGGCTAGGGCTCCCCTAGCCTTCAGGCTAGGGCACCCCTAGGCTTTAGGCTCGGGCTCCCCTAGGCTAAGGCTAGGGCTCCCCTAGCCTTCAGGCTAGGGCACCCATAGGGTTTAGGCTCCCCTAGGCTAAGGCTAGGGCTCCCCTAGCCTTCAGGCTAGGGCACCCCTAGGCTTTAGGCTAGGGCTCCCCTAGGCTAAGGCTAGGGCCCCCCTAGCCTTCAGGCTAGGGCACCTCTAGGCTTTAGGCTCCCCTAGGCTAAGGCTAGGGCTCCCCTAGGCTTCAGGCTAAGGCACCCCTAGGCTTTAGGCTAGGGCTCCCCTAGGCTAAGGCTAGGGCTCCCCTAGCCTTCAGGCTAGGGCACCCCTAGGCTTTAGGCTCCCCTAGGCTAAGGCTAGGGCTCCCCTAGCCTTCAGGCTAGGGCACCCCTAGGCTTTAGGCTCCCCTAGGCTAAGGCTAGGGTCCCCTAGCCTTCAGGCTAGGGCACCCCTAGGCTTTAGGCTAGGGCTCCCCTAGGCTAAGGCTAGGGTCCCCTAGCCTTCAGGCTAGGGCACCCCTAGGCTTTAGGCTCCCCTAGGCTATGGCTATGGGTCCCCTAGCCTTCAGGCTAGGGCACCCCTAGGCTTTAGGCTAAGGCTCCCTAGGCTAAGGCTAGGGCTCCCCTAGCCTTCAGGCTAGGGCACCCCTAGGCTTTAGGCTCCCCTAGGCTAAGGCTAGGGCTCCCCTAGCCTTCAGGCTAGGGCACCCGTAGGCTTTAGGCTAGGGCTCCCCTAGGCTAAGGCTTGGGCTCCCCTAGTCTTCAGGCTAGGGGACCCCTAGGCTTTAGGCTTCCCCTAGGCTAAGGCTAGGGCTCCCCTAGCCTTCAGGCTAGGGCACCCCTAGGCTTTAGGCTAGGGCCTCCCTAGGCTAAGGCTAGGGCTCCCCTAGCCTTCAGGCTAGGGCAACCCTAGCCTTTAGGCTCCCCTAGGCTAAGGCTAGGGCTCCCCTAGCCTTCAGGCTAGGGCACCCCTAGGCTTTAGGCTCCCCTAGGCTAAGGCTAGGGCTCCCCTAGCCTTCAGGCTAGGGCACCCCTAGGCTTTAGGCTAGGGCTCCCCTAGGCTAAGGCTAGGGCTCCCCTAGCCTTCAGGCTAGGGCTCCCCTAGGCTTTAGGCTAGGGCTCCCCTAGGCTAAGGCTAGGGCTCCCCTAGCCTTCAGGCTAGGGCACCCCTAGGCTTTAGGCTAGGGCTCCCCTAGGCTAAGGCTAGGGCTCCCCTAGCCTTCAGGCTAGGGCACCCCTAGGCTTTAGGCTCCCCTAGGCTAAGGCTAGGGCTCCCCTAGCCTTCAGGCAAGGGCACCCCTAGGCTTTAGGCTCCCCTAGGCTAAGGCTAGGGCTCCCCTAGCCTTCAGGCTAGGGCACCCCTAGGCTTTAGGCTCCCCCTAGGCTAAGGCTAGGGCTCCCCTAGCCTTCAGGCTAGGGCACCCCTGGGCTTTAGGCTCGGGCTCCCCTAGGCTAAGGCTAGGGCTCCCCTAGCCTTCAGGCTAGGGCACCCCTAGGCTTTAGGCTCCCCTAGGCTAAGGCTAGGGCTCCCCTAGCCTTCAGGCTAGGGCAGCCCTAGGCTTTAGGCTTGGGCTCCCCTAGGCTAAGGCTAGGGCCCCCCTAGCCTTCAGGCTAGGGCACCCCTAGGCTTTAGGCTCCCCTAGGCTAAGGCTAGGGCTCCCCTAGCCTTCAGGCTAGGGCACCCCTAGGCTTTAGGCTCCCCTAGGCTAAGGCTAGGGCTCCCCTAGCCTTCAGGCTAGGGCACCCCTAGGCTTTAGGCTCCCCTAGGCTAAGGGTAGGGCTCCAATAGCCTTCAGGCTAGGGCACCCCTAGGCTTTAGGCTATGGCTCCCCTAGGCTAAGGCTAGGGCTCCCCTAGCCTTCAGGCTAGGGCACCCCTAGGCTTTAGGCTAGGGCTCCCCTAGGCTAAGGCTAGGGCTCCCCTAGCCTTCAGGCTAGAGCACCCCTAGGCTTTAGGCTTGGGCTCCCCTAGGCTAAGGCTAGGGCTCCCCTAGCCTTCAGGCTAGGGCACCCCTAGGCTTTAGGCTCCCCTAGGCTAAGGCTAGGGCTCCCCTAGCCTTCAGGCTAGGGCACCCCTAGGCTTTAGGCTCCCCTAGGCCAAGGCTAGGGCTCCCCTAGCCTTCAGGCTAGGGCACCCCCTAGGCTTTAGGCTAGGGCTCCCCTAGGCTAAGGCTAGGGCTCCCTAGCCTTCAGGCTAGGGCACCCCTAGGCTTTAGGCACCCCTAGGCTAAGGCTAGGGCTCCCCTAGCATTCAGGCTAGGGCACCCCTAGGCTTTAGGCTAGGGCTCTCCTAGGCTAAGGCTAGGGCTCACCTAGCCTTCAGGCTAGGGCACCCCTAGGCTTTAGGCTAGGGCTCTCCTAGGCTAAGGCTAGGGCTCACCTAGCCTTCAGGCTAGAGCACCCTAGGCTTTAGGCTAGGGCTCCCCTAGGCTTTAGGCTAGGGCTCCCCTAGGCTAAAGGCTAGGGCTCCCCTAGCCTTGAGGCTAGGGCACCCTAGGCTTTAGGTTCCCCTAGGCTAAGGCTAGGGCTCCCCTAGCCTTCAGGCTAGGGAACCCCTAGGCTTAGGCTAGGGCTCCCCTAGGCTAAGGCTAGAGCTCCCCTAGCCTTCAGGCTAGGGACCCCTAGGCTGTAGGCTACCCTAGGCTAAGGCTATGGCTCCCCTAGCCTTCAGGCTAGGGCACCCCTAGGCTTTAGGCTAGGGCTCCCCTAGGCTAAGGCTAGGGCTCCCCTAGCCTTCCAGGCTAGGGCACCCCTAGGCTTTAGGCTCCCTAGGCTAAGGCTAGGGTTCCCCTAGCCTTCAGGCTAGGGCACCCCTCGGCTTTAGGCTAGGGCTCCCCTAGGCTAAGGCTAGGGCTCCCCTAGCATTCAGGCTAGGGCACCCCTAGGCTTTAGGCTAGGGCTCTCCTAGGCTAAGGCTAGGGCTCCACCTAGCCTTCAGGCAAGGGCACCCCTAGGCTTTAGGCTCCCCTAGGCTAAGGCTAGGGCTCCCCAAGCCTCAGGCTCGGGCACCCCTAGGCTTAGGCTAGGGCTCCCCTAGGCTAGGCTAGGGCTACCCCTAGCCTTGAGGCTAGGGCACCCCTAGGCATTTAGGTTCCCCTAGGCTAAGGCTAGGGCTCCCCTAGCCTTCAGGCTAGGGCACTCCTAGGCTTTAGGCTAGGCTCTCCTAGGCTAAGGCTAGGGCTCCCCTAGCCTTCAGGCTAGGGCACCCCTAGGCTTTAGGCTCCCCTAGGCTAAGGCTAGGGCTCCCCTAGCCTTCAGGCTAGGGCACCCCTAGGCTTTAGGCTCGGGCTCCCCTAGGCTAAGGCTAGGGCTCCCCTAGCCTTCAGGCTAGGGCACCCATAGGGTTTAGGCTCCCCTAGGCTAAGGCTAGGGCTCCCCTAGCCTTCAGGCTAGGGCACCCCTAGGCTTTAGGCTAGGGCTCCCCTAGGCTAAGGCTAGGGCCCCCTAGCCTTCAGGCTAGGGCACCTCTAGGCTTTAGCTCCCCTAGGCTAAGGCTAGGGCTCCCCTAGGCTTCAGGCTAAGGCACCCCTAGGCTTTAGGCTAGGGCTCCCCTAGGCTAAGGCTAGGGCTCCCCTAGCCTTCAGGCTAGGGCACCCCTAGGCTTTAGGCTCCCCTAGGCTAAGGCTAGGGCTCCCCTAGCCTTCAGGCTAGGGCACCCCTAGGCTTTAGGCTCCCCTAGGCTAAGGCTAGGGTCCCCTAGCACTTCAGGCTAGGGCACCCCTAGGCTTTAGGCTAGGGCTCCCTAGGCTAAGGCTAGGGTCCCCTAGCCTTCAGGCTAGGGCACCCCTAGGCTTTAGGCTCCCCTAGGCTATGGCTAAGGGTCCCCTAGCCTTCAGGCTAGGGCACCCCTAGGCTTTAGGCTAAGGCTCCCCTAGGCTAAGGCTAGGGCTCCCCTAGCCTTCAGGCTAGGGCACCCCTAGGCTTTAGGCTCCCCTAGGCTAAGGCTAGGGCTCCCCTAGCCTTCAGGCTAGGGCACCCGTAGGCTTTAGGCTAGGGCTCCCCTAGGCTAAGGCTTGGGCTCCCCTAGTCTTCAGGCTAGGGGACCCCTAGGCTTTAGGCTTCCCCTAGGCTAAGGCTAGGGCTCCCCTAGCCTTCAGGCTAGGGCACCCCTAGGCTTTAGGCTAGGGCTCCCCTAGGCAAAGGCTAGGGCTCCCCTAGCCTTCAGGCTAGGGCAACCCTAGGCTTTAGGCTCCCCTAGGCTAAGGCTAGGGCTCCCCTAGCCTTCAGGCTAGGGCACCCCTAGGCTTTAGGCTCCCCTAGGCTAAGGCTAGGGCTCCCCTAGCCTTCAGGCTAGGGCACCCCTAGGCTTTAGGCTAGGGCTCCCCTAGGCTAGGCTAGGGCTCCCCTAGCCTTCAGGCTAGGGCTCCCCTAGGCTTTAGGCTAGGGCTCCCCTAGGCTAAGGCTAGGGCTCCCCTAGCCTTCAGGCTAGGGCACCCCCTAGGCTTTAGGCTAGGGCTCCCCTAGGCTAAGGCTAGGGCTCCCCTAGCCTTCAGGCTAGGGCACCCCTAGGCTTTAGGCTCACCTAGGCTAAGGCTAGGGCCTCCCCTAGCCTTCAGGCAAGGGCACCCCTAGGCTTTAGGCTCCCCTAGGCTAAGGCTAGGGCTCCCTAGCCTTCAGGCTAGGGCACCCCTAGGCTTTAGGCTCCCTAGGCTAAGGCTAGGGCTCCCCTAAGCCTTCAGGCTAGGGCACCCTGGGCTTTAGGCTCGGGCTCCCCTAGGCTAAGGCTAGGGCTCCCCTAGCCTTCAGGCTAGGGCACCCCTAGGCTTTAGGCTCCCCTAGGCTAAGGCTAGGGCTCCCCTAGCCTTCAGGCTAGGGCAGCCCTAGGCTTTAGGCTTGGGCTCCCCTAGGCTAAGGCTAGGGCCCCCCTAGCCTTCAGGCTAGGGCACCCCTAGGCTTTAGCTCCCCTAGGCTAAGGCTAGGCTCCCCTAGCCTTCAGGCTAGGGCACCCCTAGGCTTTAGGCTCCCCTAGCTAAGGCTAGGGCTCCCCTAGCCTTCAGGCTAGGGCACCCCTAGGCTTTAGGCTCCCCTAGGCTAAGGGTAGGGCTCCAATAGCCTTCAGGCTAGGGCACCCCTAGGCTTTAGGCTATGGCTCCCCTAGGCTAAGGCTAGGGCTCCCCTAGCCTTCAGGCTAGGGCACCCCTAGGCTTTAGGCTAGGGCTCCCCTAGGCTAAGGCTAGGGCTCCCCTAGCCTTCAGGCTAGAGCACCCCTAGGCTTTAGGCTTGGGCTCCCCTAGGCTAAGGCTAGGGCTCCCCTAGCCTTCAGGCTAGGGCACCCCTAGGCTTTAGGCTCCCCTAGGCTAAGGCTAGGGCTCCCCTAGCCTTCAGGCTAGGGCACCCCTAGGCTTTAGGCTCCCCTAGGCCAAGGCTAGTGCTCCCCTAGCCTTCAGGCTAGGGCACCCCTAGGCTTTAGGCTAGGGCTCCCCTAGGCTAAGGCTAGGGCTCCCCTAGCCTTCAGGCTAGGGCACCCCTAGGCTTTAGGCACCCCTAGGCTAAGGCTAGGGCTCCCCTAGCATTCAGGCTAGGGCACCCCTAGGCTTTAGGCTAGGGCTCTCCTAGGCTAAGGCTAGGGCTCACCTAGCCTTCAGGCTAGGGCACCCCTAGGCTTTAGGCTCCCCTAGGCTAAGGCTAGGGCTCCCCTAGCCTTCAGGCTCGGGCACCCCTAGGCTTTAGGCTAGGGCTCCCCTAGGCTAAGGCTAGGGCTCCCCTAGCCTTGAGGCTAGGGCACCCCTAGGCTTTAGGTTCCCCTAGGCTAAGGCTAGGGCTCCCCTAGCCTTCAGGCTAGGGAACCCCTAGGCTTTAGGCTAGGGCTCCCCTAGGCTAAGGCTAGAGCTCCCCTAGCCTTCAGGCTAGGGCACCCCTAGGCTGTAGGCTACCCTAGGCTAAGGCTATGGCTCCCCTAGCCTTCAGGCTAGGGCACCCCTAGGCTTTAGGCTAGGGCTCCCCTAGGCTAAGGCTAGGGCTCCCCTAGCCTTCAGGCTAGGGCACCCCTAGGCTTTAGGCTCCCCTAGGCTAAGGCTAGGGTTCCCCTAGCCTTCAGGCTAGGGCACCCCTCGGCTTTAGGCTAGGGCTCCCCTAGGCTAAGGCTAGGGCTCCCCTAGCATTCAGGCTAGGGCACCCCTAGGCTTTAGGCTAGGGCTCTCCTAGGCTAAGGCTAGGGCTCCCCTAGCCTTCAGGCTAGGGCACCCCTAGGCTTTAGGCTCCCCTAGGCTAAGGCTAGGGCTCCCCTAGCCTTCAGGCTAGGGCACCCCTGGGCTTTAGGCTCGGGCTCCCCTAGGCTAAGGCTAGGGCTCCCCTAGCCTTCAGGCTAGGGCACCCCTAGGCTTTAGGCTCCCCTAGGCTAAGGCTAGGGCTCCCCTAGCCTTCAGGCTAGGGCAGCCCTAGGCTTTAGGCTTGGGCTCCCCTAGGCTAAGGCTAGGGCCCCCCTAGCCTTCAGGCTAGGGCACCCCTAGGCTTTAGGCTCCCCTAGGCTAAGGCTAGGGCTCCCCTAGCCTTCAGGCTAGGGTACCCCTAGGCTTTAGGCTCCCCTAGGCTAAGGCTAGGGCTCCCCTAGCCTTCAGGCTAGGGCACCCCTAGGATTTAGGCTCCCCTAGGCTAAGGCTAGGGCTCCCCTAGCCTGCAGGCTAGGGCACCCCTAGGCTTTAGGCTCCCCTAGGCTAAGGCTAGGGTCCCCTAGCCTTCAGGCTAGGGCACCCCTAGGCTTTAGGCTAGGGCACCCCTAGGTTTTAGGCTCCCCTAGGCTAAGGCTATGGGTCCCCTAGCCTTCAGGCTGGGGCACCCCTAGGCTTTAGGCTAAGGCTCCCCTAGGCTAAGGCTAGGGCTCCCCTAGCCTTCAGGCTAGGGGACCCCTAGGCTTTAGGCTCCCCTAGGCTAAGGGTAGGGCTCCCCTAGCCTTCAGGCTAGGGCACCCCTAGGCTTTAGGCTAGGGCTCCCCTAGGCTAAGGCTTGGGCTCCCCTAGCCTTCAGGCTAGGGGACCCCTAGGCTTTAGGCTTCCCCTAGGCTAAGGCTAGGGCTCCCCTAGCCTTCAGGCTAGGGCACCCCTAGGCTTTAGGCTCCCCTAGGCTAAGGCTAGGGCTCCCCTAGCCTTCAGGCTAGGGCACCCCTCGGCTTTATGCTAGGGCTCCCCTAGGCTAAGGCTAGGGCTCCCCTAGCCTTCAGGCTAGGGCACCCCAAGGCTTTAGGCTCCCCTAGCCTAAGGCTAGGGCTCCCCTAGCCTTCAGGCTAGGGCTCCCCTAGGCTAAGGCTAGGGCTCACCTAGCCTTCAGGCTAGGGCACCCCTAGGCTTTAGGCTGCCCTAGGCTAAGGCTAGGGCTCCCCTAGCCTTCAGGCTAGGGCACCCCTAGGCTTTAGGCTCGGGCTCCCCTAGGCTAAGGCTAGGGCTCCCCTAGCCTTCAGGTTAGGGCACCCCTAGGCTTTATGCTCCCCTAGGCTAACGCTAGGGCTCCCCTAGCCTTCAGGCTAGGGCACCCCTAGGCTTTAGGCTAGGGCTCCCCTAGGCTAAGGCTAGGGCCCCCCTAGCCTTCAGGCTAGGGCACCTCTAGGCTTTAGGCTCCCCTAGGCTAAGGCTAGGGCTCCCCTAGCCTTCAGGCTAGGGCACCCCTAGGCTTTAGGCTAGGGCTCCCCTAGGCTAAGGCTAGGGCTCCCCTAGCCTTCAGGCTAGGGCACCCCTAGGCTTTAGGCTAGGGCTCCCCTAGGCTAAGGCTAGGGCTCCCCTAGCCTTCAGGCTAGGGCACCCCTAGGCTTTAGGATCCCCTTGGCTAAGTCTAGGGCTCCCCTAGCCTTCAGGCTAGGGCACCCCTAGGCTTTAGGCTAGGCCTTCCCTAGGCTAAGGCTAGGGTCCCCTAGCCTTCAGGCTAGGGCACCCCTAGGCTTTAGGCTCCCCTAGGCTAAGGCTATGGGTCCCCTAGCCTTCAGGCTAGGGCACCCCTAGGCTTTAGGCTAAGGCTCCCCTAGGCTAAGGCTAGGGCTCCCCTAGCCTTCAGGCTAGGGCACCCCTAGGCTTTAGGCTCCCCTAGGCTAAGGCTAGGGCTCCCCTAGCCTTCAGGCTAGGGCACCCCTAGGCTTTAGGCTCCCCTAGGCTAAGGCTAGGGCTCCCCTAGCCTTCAGGCTAGGGCACCCCTAGGCTTTAGGCTCCCCTAGGCTAAGGCTAGGGCTCCCCTAGCCTTCAGGCTAGGGCACCCCTAGGCTTTAGGCTAGGGCTCCCCTAGGCTAAGGTTTGGGCTCCCCTAGCCTTCAGGCTAGGGGACCCCTAGGCTTTAGGCTTCCCCTAGGCTAAGGCTAGGGCTCCCCTAGCCTTCAGGCTAGGGCACCCCTAGGCTTTAGGCTAGGGCTCCCCTAGGCTACGGCTAGGGCTCCCCTAGCCTTCAGGTTAGGGCACCCCTAGGCTTCAGGCTAGGGCTCCCCTAGGCTTCAGGCTCCCCTAGGCTAAGCCTAGGGCTCCCCTAGCCTTCAGGCTAGGGCACCCCTAGGCTTCAGGTTCCCCTAGGCTAAGGCTAGCGCTCCCCTAGCCTTCAGGCTAGGGCACCCCTAGGCTTCAGGCTCCCCTAGGCTAAGGCTAGGGCTCCCCTAGCCTTCAGGCTAGGGCACCCCTAGGCTTCAGGCTCCCCTAGGCTAAGGCTAGGGCTCCCCTAGCCTTCAGGCTAGGGCACCCATAGGCTTCAGGTTCCCCTAGGCTAAGGCTAGGGCTCCCCTAGCCTTCAGGCTAGGGCACCCCTAGGCTTTAGGCTAGGGCTCCCCTAGGCTAAGGCTAGGGCTCCCCTAGCCTTCCTCCTAGGGCACCCCTAGGCTTCGGGCTCCCCTAGGCTAAGGCTAGGGCTCCCCTAGCCTTCCGCCTAGGGCACCCCTAGGCTTCGGGCTCCCCTAGTCTAAGGCTAGGGCTCCCCTAGCCTTCCGCCTAGGGCACCCCTAAGCTTCGGGCTCCCCTAGGCTAAGGCTAGGGCTCCCCTAGCCTTCCTCCAAGGGCACCCCTAGGCTTCGGGCTCCCCTAGGCTAAGGCTAGGGCTCCCCTAGCCTTCCGCCTAGGGCACCCCTAGGCTTCGGGCTCCCCTAGGCTAAGGCTAGGGCTCCCCTAGCCTTCCGCCTAGGGCACCCCAAGGCTTCGGGCTCCCCTAGGCTAAGGCTAGGGCTCCCCTAGCCTTCCGCCTAGGGCACCCCTAGGCTTCGGGGTCCCCTAGGCTAAGGCTAGGGCTCCCCTAGCCTTCCGGCTTGGGCACCCCTAGGCTTCGGGCTCCCCTAGGCTAAGGCTAGGGCTCCCCTAGCCTTCCGGCTTGGGCACCCCTAGGCTTCGGGCTCCCCTAGGCTAAGGCTAGGGCTCCCCTAGCCTTCCGGCTTGGGCACCCCTAGGCTTCGGGCTCCCCTAGGCTAAGGCTAGGGCTCCCCTAGACTTCCGGCTTGGGCACCCCTAGGCTTCGGGCTCCCCTCGGCTAAGGCTAGGGCTCCCCTAGCCTTCCGGCTTGGGCACCCCTAGGCTTCGGGCTCCCCTAGGCTAAGGCTAGGGCTCCCCTAGCCTTCAGGCTAGGGCACCCCTAGGCTTTAGGCTCCCCTAGGCTAAGGCTAGGGCTCCCCTAGCCTTCAGGCTAGGGCACCCCTAGGCTTTAGGCTCCCCTAGGCTAAGGCTAGGGCTCCCCTAGCCTTCAGGCTAGGGCACCCCTAGGCTTTAGGCTAGGGCTCCCCTAGGCTAAGGTTTGGGCTCCCCTAGCCTTCAGGCTATGGGACCCCTAGGCTTTAGGCTTCCCCTAGGCTAAGGCTAGGGCTCCCCTAGCCTTCAGGCTAGGGCACCCCTAGGCTTTAGGCTAGGGCTCCCCTAGGCTACGGCTAGGGCTCCCCTAGCCTTCAGGTTAGGGCACCCCTAGGCTTCAGGCTAGGGCTCCCCTAGGCTTCAGGCTCCCCTAGGCTAAGCCTAGGGCTCCCCTAGCCTTCAGGCTAGGGCACCCCTAGGCTTCAGGCTCCCCTAGGCTAAGGCTAGCGCTCCCCTAGCCTTCAGGCTAGGGCACCCCTAGGCTTCAGGCTCCCCTAGGCTAAGGCTAGGGCTCCCCTAGCCTTCAGGCTAGGGCACCCCTAGGCTTCAGGCTCCCCTAGGCTAAGGCTAGGGCTCCCCTAGCCTTCAGGCTAGGGCACCCATAGGCTTCAGGTTCCCCTAGGCTAAGGCTAGGGCTCCCCTAGCCTTCAGGCTAGGGCACCCCTAGGCTTTAGGCTAGGGCTCCCCTAGGCTAAGGCTAGGGCTCCCCTAGCCTTCCTCCTAGGGCACCCCTAGGCTTCGGGCTCCCCTAGGCTAAGGCTAGGGCTCCCCTAGCCTTCCGCCTAGGGCACCCCTAGGCTTCGGGCTCCCCTAGTCTAAGGCTAGGGCTCCCCTAGCCTTCCGCCTAGGGCACCCCTAAGCTTCGGGCTCCCCTAGGCTAAGGCTAGGGCTCCCCTAGCCTTCCTCCAAGGGCACCCCTAGGCTTCGGGCTCCCCTAGGCTAAGGCTAGGGCTCCCCTAGCCTTCCGCCTAGGGCACCCCTAGGCTTCGGGCTCCCCTAGGCTAAGGCTAGGGCTCCCCTAGCCTTCCGCCTAGGGCACCCCTAGGCTTCGGGCTCCCCTAGGCTAAGGCTAGGGCTCCCCTAGCCTTCCGCCTAGGGCACCCCTAGGCTTCGGGGTCCCCTAGGCTAAGGCTAGGGCTCCCCTAGCCTTCCGGCTTGGGCACCCCTAGGCTTCGGGCTCCCCTAGGCTAAGGCTAGGGCTCCCCTAGCCTTCCGGCTTGGGCACCCCTAGGCTTCGGGCTCCCCTAGGCTAAGGCTAGGGCTCCCCTAGCCTTCCGGCTTGGGCACCCCTAGGCTTCGGGCTCCCCTAGGCTAAGGCTAGGGCTCCCCTAGACTTCCGGCTTGGGCACCCCTAGGCTTCGGGCTCCCCTCGGCTAAGGCTAGGGCTCCCCTAGCCTTCCGGCTTGGGCACCCCTAGGCTTCGGGCTCCCCTAGGCTAAGGCTAGGGCTCCCCTAGCCTTCCGGCTTGGGCACCCCTAGGCTTCGGGCTCCCCTAGGATAAGGCTAGGGCTCCCCTAGCCTTCCGGCTTGGGCACCCCTAGGCTTCGGGCTCCCCTAGGCTAAGGCTATGGCTCCCCTAGCCTTCCGGCTTGGGCACCCCTAGGCTTCGGGCTCCCCTAGGCTAAGGCTAGGGGTCCCCTAGCCTTCTGGCTAGGGTACCCCTAGGCTTCGGGCTCCCCTAGGCTAAGGCTTGGGCTCCCCTAGCCTTCTGTCTTGGGCACCCCTAGGTTTCGGGCTCCCCTAGGCTAAGGCTAGGGCTCCCCTAGCCTTCAGGCTAGGGCACCCCTAGCCTTTAGGCTCCCCTAGCCTTCAGGCTCGGGCTCCCCTAGCCTTCAGGCTAGGGCACCACTAGGCTTTAGGCTCCCCTAGCCTTCAGGTAGGGCTCCCCTAGCCTTCAGGCTAGGGCACCCCTAGGCTTTAGGCTCCCCTAGGCTAAGGCTAGGGCTCCCCTAGCCTTCAGGCTAGGGCACCCCTAGGCTTTAGGCTCCCCTAGCCTTCAGGCTAGGGCACCCCTAGGCTTTAGGCTCCCCTAGGCTAAGGCTAGCGCTTCACTAGCCTTCAGGATAGGGCACCCCTAGGCTTTAGGCTCCCCTAGCCTTCAGGCTAGGGCACCCCTAGGCTTTAGGCTCCCCTAGGGTAAGGCTAGGGCTCCCCTAGCCTTCAGGCAAGGGCACCCCTAGGCTTTAGCCTACCCTAGCCTTCAGGCTAGGGCACCCCTAGGCTTTAGGCTCCCCTAGGCTAAGGCTAGGGCTCCCCTAGCCTTCAGGCTAGGGCACCCCTAGGCTTTAGGCTCCGCTAGCCTTCAGGCTAGGGCTCCCCTAGCCTTCAGGCTAGGGCACCCCTAGGCTTTAGCTCCCCTAGGATAAGGCTAGGGCTCCCCTAGGCTTCAGGCTAGGGCACCCCTAGGCTTTAGGCTCCCCTAGCCTTCAGGCTAGGGCTCCCCTATCCTTCAGGCTAGTGCAACCCTAGGCTTTAGGCTCCCCTAGGCTAAGGCTAGGGCTCCCCTAGCCTTCAGGCTAGGGCACCCGTAGGCTTTAGGCTCCCCTAGCCTTCAGGCTAGGGCACCCCTAGGCTTTAGGCTCCCCTAGGCTAAGGCTAGGGCTCCCCTAGCCTTCAGGCTAGGGCACCCCTAGGCTTTAGGCTCCCCTAGCCTTCAGGCTAGGGCCCCCCTAGCCTTCAGGCTAGGGCACCCTAGGCTTTAGGCTCCCCTAGGCTAAGGCTAGGGCTCTCCTAGCCTTCAGGCTAGGGCACCCCTAGGCTTTAGGCTCCCCTAGCCTTCAGGCTAGGGCACACCTAGGCTTTAGGCTCCCCTAGGCTAAGGCTAGGGCTCCCCTAGCCTTCAGGCTAGGGCACCCCTAGGCTTTAGGCTCCCCTAGCCTTCAGGCTAGGGCACCCCTAGGCTTTAGGCTCCCCTAGCCTTCAGGCTAGGGCTCCCCTAGCCTTCAGGCTAGGGCAACCCTAGGCTTTAGGCTCCCCTACCCTTCAGGCTAGGACTCCCCTAGCCTTCAGGCTAGGGCACCCCTAGGCTTTAGGCTCCCCTAGCCTTCAGGCTAGGGCTCCCCAGCCTTCAGGCTAGGGCACCCCTAGGCTTTAGGCTCCCCTAGCCTTCAGGCTAGGGCACCCCTAGGCTTTAGGCTCCCCTAGCCTTCAGGCTAGGGCACCCCTAGGCTTTAGGCTCCCCTAGACTTCAGGCTAGGGCACCCCTAGGCTTTAGGCTCCCCTAGCCTTCAGGCTAGGGCACCCCTAGGATTTAGGCTCCCCTAGCCTTCAGGCTAGGGCTCCCCTAGCCATCAGGCTAGGGCACCCCTAGGCTTTAGGCTCCCCTAGCCTTCAGGCTAGGGCTCCACTAGCCTTCAGGCTAGGGCACCCCTAGGTTTTAGGCACCCCTAGCCTTCAGGCTAGGGCACCCCTAGGCTTTAGGCTCCCCTAGCCTTCAGGCTAGGGCTCCAGCCTTCAGGCTAGGGCACCCCTAGGCTTTAGGCTCCCCTAGCCTTCAGGCTAGGGCACTCCTAGGCTTTAGGCTCCCCTAGCCTTCAGGCTAGGGCACCCCTAGGCTTTAGGCTCCCCTAGCCTTCAGGCTAGGGCACACCTAGGTTTTAGGCTCCCGTAGCCTTCAGGCTAGGGCACCCCTAGGCTTTAGGCTCCCCTTGCCTTCAGGCTTGGGCACCTCTAGGCTTTAGGCTCCCCTAAGCTAAGGCTAGGGCTCCCCTAGCCTTCAGGCTAGGGCACCCCTAGGCTTTAGGCTCCCCTAGGCTAAGGCTAGGGCTCCCCTAGCCTTCAGGCTAGGGCACCCCTAGGCTTTAGGCTAGGGCTCCCCTAGGCTAAGGCTAGGGCTCCCCTAGCCTTCAGGCTAGGGCACCCCTACGCTTTAGGCTCCCCTAGGATAAGGCTAGGGCTCCCCTAGCCTTCAGACTAGGGCACCCCTATGCTTTAGGCTCCCCTAGACTTCAGGCTAGGGCTCCCCTAGCCTTCAGGCTCGGGCACCCCTAGGCTTTAGGCTCCCCTAGGCTAAGGCTAGGGCTCCCCTAGCCTTCAGGCTAGGGCACCCTTAGGCTTTAGGCTCCCCTAGCCTTCAGGCTAGGACTCCCCTAGCCTTCAGGCTAGGGCACCCCTAGGCTTTAGGCTCCCCTAGGCTAAGGCTAGGTCTCCACTAGCCTTCAGGCTAGGGCACCCCTTGGCTTTAGGCTCCCCTAGCCTTCAGGCTAGGGCTCCCCTAGCCTTCAGGCTAGGGCACCCCTAGGCTTTAGGCTCCCCTAGGGTAAGGCTAGGGCTCCCCTAGCCTTCAGGCTAGGGCACCCCTAGGCTTTAGGCTCCCTTCGCCTTCAGGCTAGGGCACCCCTAGGCTTTAGGCTCCCCTAGGCTAAGGCTAGGGCTCCCCTAGCCTTCAGGCTAGGACACTCCTAGGCTTTAGGCTCCCCTAGCCTTCAGGCTAGGGCTCCCCTAGCCTTCAGGCTAGGGCACCCTAAGCTTTAGGCTCCCCTAGGCTAAGGCTAGGGCTCTCCTAGCCTTCAGGCTAGGGCACCCCTAGGCTTTAGGCTCCCCTAGCCTTCAGGCTAGGGCACCCCTAGGCTTTAGGCTCCCCTAGGCTAAGGCTAGGTCTCCCCTAGCCTTCAGGCTAGGGTACCCCTAGGGTTTAGGCTCCCCTAGCGTTCAGGCTAGGGCTCCCCTAGCCTTCAGGCTAGCGCACCCCTAGGCTTTAGGCTCCCCTAGGCTAAGGCTAGGGCTCCCCTAGCCTTCAGGCTAGGGCACCGCTAGGCTTTAGGCTCCCCTAGTCTTCAGGCTAGGGCTCCCCTAGCCTTCAGGCTAGGGCACCCTAGGCTTTAGGCTCCCCTAGGCTAAGGCTAGGGCTCTCCTAGCCTTCAGGCTAGGGCACCCCTAGGCTTTAGGCTCCCCTAGCTTTCAGGCTAGGGCACCCCTAGGCTTTAGGCTACCCTAGGCTAAGGCTAGGGCTCCCCTAGCCTTCAGGCTAGGGCACCCCTAGGCTTTAGGCTCCCCTAGCCTTCAGGCTAGGGCACCCCTAGGTTTCGGGCTCCCCTAGGCTAAGGCTAGGGCTCCCCTAGCCTTCAGGCTAGGGCACCCCTAGGCTTTAGGCTCCCCTAGCCTTCAGGCTCGGGCTCCCCTAGCCTTCAGGCTAGCGCACCACTAGGCTTTAGGCTCCCCTAGCCTTCAGGTAGGGCTCCCCTAGCCTTCAGGCTAGGGCACCCCTAGGCTTTAGGCTCCCCTAGGCTAAGGCTAGGGCTCCCCTAGCCTTCAGGCTAGGGCACCCCTAGGCTTTAGGCTCCCCTAGCCTTCAGGCTAGGGCACCCCTAGGCTTTAGGCTCCCCTAGGCTAAGGCTAGCGCTTCACTAGCCTTCAGGATAGGGCACCCCTAGGCTTTAGGCTCCCCTAGCCTTCAGGCTAGGGCACACCTAGGCTTTAGGCTCCCCTAGGGTAAGGCTAGGGCTCCCCTAGCCTTCAGGCAAGGGCACCTCTAGGCTTTAGCCTACCCTCGCCTTCAGGCTAGGGCACCCCTAGGCTTTAGGCTCCCCTAGGCTAAGGCTAGGGCTCCCCTAGCCTTCAGGCTAGGGCACCCCTAGGCTTTAGGCTCCGCTAGCCTTCAGGCTAGGGCTCCCCTAGCCTTCAGGCTAGGGCACCCCTAGGCTTTAGCTCCCCTAGGATGAGGCTAGGGCTCCCCTAGGCTTCAGGCTAGGGCACCCCTAGGCTTTAGGCTCCCCTAGCCTTCAGGCTAGGGCTCCCCTATCCTTCAGGCTAGTGCAACCCTAGGCTTTAGGCTCCCCTAGGCTAAGGCTAGGGCTCCCCTAGCCTTCAGGCTAGGGCACCCGTAGGCTTTAGGCTCCCCTAGCCTTCAGGCTAGGGCACCCCTAGGCTTTAGGCTCCCCTAGGCTAAGGCTAGGGCTCCCCTAGCCTTCAGGCTAGGGTACCCCTAGGCTTTAGGCTCCCCTAGCCTTCAGGCTAGGGCCCCCCTAGCCTTCAGGCTAGGGCACCCTAGGCTTTAGGCTCCCCTAGGCTAAGGCTAGGGCTCTCCTAGCCTTCAGGCTAGGGCACCCCTAGGCTTTAGGCTCCCCTAGCCTTCAGGCTAGGGCACCCCTAGGCTTTAGGCTTCCCTAGGCTAAGGCTAGGGCTCCCCTAGCCTTCAGGCTAGGGCACCCCTAGGCTTTAGGCTCCCCTAGCCTTCAGGCTAGGGCACCCCTAGGCTTTAGGCTCCCCTAGCCTTCAGGCTAGGGCTCCCCTAGCCTTCAGGCTAGGGCAACCCTAGGCTTTAGGCTCCCCTACCCTTCAGGCTAGGGCTCCCCTAGCCTTCAGGCTAGGGCACCCCTAGGCTTTAGGCTCCCCTAGCCTTCAGGCTAGGGCTCCCCAGCCTTCAGGCTAGGGCACCCCTAGGCTTTAGGCTCCCCTAGCCTTCAGGCTAGGGCACCCCTAGGCTTTAGGCTCCCCTAGCCTTCAGGCTAGGGCACCCCTAGGCTTTGGGCTCCCATAGACTTCAGGCTAGGGCACCCCTAGGCTTTAGGCTCCCCTAGCCTTCAGGCTAGGGCACCCCTAGGATTTAGGCTCCCCTAGCCTTCAGGCTAGGGCTCCCCTAGCCATCAGGCTAGGGCACCCCTAGGCTTTAGGCTCCCCTAGCCTTCAGGCTAGGGCTCCACTAGCCTTCAGGCTAGGGCACCCCTAGGTTTTAGGCACCCCTAGCCTTCAGGCTAGGGCACCCCTAGGCTTTAGGCTCCCCTAGCCTTCAGGCTAGGGCTTCCCCAGCCTTCAGGCTAGGGCACCCCTAGGCTTTAGGCTACCCTAGCCTTCAGGCTAGGGCTCCAGCCTTCAGGCTAGGGCACCCCTAGGCTTTAGGCTCCCCTAGCCTTCAGGCTAGGGCACTCCTAGGCTTTAGGCTCCCCTAGCCTTCAGGCTAGGGCACCCCTAGGCTTTAGGCTCCCCTAGCCTTCAGGCTAGGGCACACCTAGGTTTTAGGCTCCCCTAGCCTTCAGGCTAGGGCACCCCTAGGCTTTAGGCTCCCCTTGCCTTCAGGCTTGGGCACCTCTAGGCTTTAGGCTCCCCTAGGCTAAGGCTAGGGCTCCCCTAGCCTTCAGGCTAGGGCACCCCTAGGCTTTAGGCTCCCCTAGGCTAAGGCTAGGGCTCCCCTAGCCTTCAGGCTAGGGCACCCCTAGGCTTTAGGCTAGGGCTCCCCTAGGATAAGGCTAGGGCTCCCCTAGCCTTCAGGCTAGGGCACCCCTACGCTTTAGGCTCCCCTAGGCTAAGGCTAGGGCTCCCCTAGCCTTCAGACTAGGGCACGCCTAGGCTTTAGGCTCCCCTAGACTTCAGGCTAGGGCTCCCCTAGCCTTCAGGCTCGGGCATCCCTAGGCTTTAGGCTCCCCTAGGCTAAGGCTAGGGCTCCCATAGCCTTCAGGCTAGGGCACCCTTAGGCTTTAGGCTCCCCTAGCCTTCAGGCTAGGACTCCCCTAGCCTTCAGGCTAGGGCACCCCTAGGCTTTAGGCTCCCCTAGGCTAAGGCTAGGGCTCCACTAGCCTTCAGGCTAGGGCACCCCTAGGCTTTAGGCTCCCCTAGCCTTCAGGCTAGGGCTCCCCTAGCCTTCAGGCTAGGGCACCCCTAGGCTTTAGGCTCCCCTAGGGTAAGGCTAGGGCTCCCCTAGCCTTCAGGCTAGGGCACCCCTAGGCTTTAGGCTCCCTTCGCCTTCAGGCTAGGGCACCCCTAGGCTTTAGGCTCCCCTAGGCTAAGGCTAGGGCTCCCCTAGCCTTCAGGCTAGGACACTCCTAGGCTTTAGGCTCCCCTAGCCTTCAGGCTAGGGCTCCCCTAGCCTTCAGGCTAGGGCACCCTAAGTTTTAGGCTCCCCTAGGCTAAGGCTAGGGCTCTCCTAGCCTTCAGGCTAGGGCACCCCTAGGCTTTAGGCTCCCCTAGCCTTCAGGCTAGGGCACCCCTAGGCTTTAGGCTCCCCTAGGCTAAGGCTAGGGCTCCCCTAGCCTTCAGGCTAGGGTACCCCTAGGGTTTAGGCTCCCCTAGCGTTCAGGCTAGGGCTCCCCTAGCCTTCAGGCTAGCGCACCCCTAGGCTTTAGGCTCCCCTAGGCTAAGGCTAGGGCTCCCCTAGCCTTCAGGCTAGGGCACCGCTAGGCTTTAGGCTCCCCTAGTCTTCAGGCTAGGGCTCCCCTAGCCTTCAGGCTAGGGCACCCCTAGGCTTTAGGCTCCCCTAGCCTTCAGGCTAGGGCTCCCCTAGCCTTCAGTCTAGGGCACCCCTAGGCTTTAGGCTCCCCTAGCCTTCAGGCTAGGGCACCCCTAGGCTTTAGGCTCCCCTAGCCTTCAGGCTAGGGCTCCTCTAGCCTTCAGTCTAGGGCAACCCTAGGCTTTAGGCTCCCCTAGCCTTCAGGCTAGGGCACCCCTAGGCTTTAGGCTCTCGTAGCCTTCAGGCTAGGGCTCCCCTAGCCTTCAGGCTAGGGCACCCCTAGGCTTTAGGCTCCCCTAGCCTTCAGGCTATCGCTCCCCTAGCCTTCAGGCTAGGGCACCCCTAGGCTTTAGGCTCCCCTAGCCTTCAGGCTAGTGCTCCCCTAGCCTTCAGGCTAGGGCACCCCTAGGCTTTAGGCTCCCCTATCCTTCAGGCTAGGGCTCCCCTAGCCTTAAGGCTAGGGCACCCCTAGGCTTTAGGCTCCCCTAGGCTAAGGCTAGGGCTCCCCTAGCCTTCAGGCTAGGGCACCCCTAGGCTTTAGGCTCCCCTAGGCTAAGGCTAGGGCTCCCCTAGCCTTCAGGCTAGGGCACCCCTAGGCTTTAGGCTCCCCTAGGCTAAGGCTAGGGCTCCCCTAGCCTTCAGGCTAGGGCACCCCTAGGCTTTAGGCTAGGGCTCCCCTAGGCTAAGGCTAGGGCTCCCCTAGCCTTCAGGTTGGGCACCCCTAGGCTTTAGGCTAGGGCTCCCCTAGGCTAAGGCTAGTGCTCCCCTAGCCTTCAGGCTATGGCGCCCCTAGGCTTTAGGGTAGGGCTCCCCTAGGCTAAGGCTAGGGCTCCCCTAGCATTCAGGCTAGGGCACCCCTAGGCTTTAGGCTCCCCTAGGCTAAGGGTAGGGCTCCCCTAGCCTTCAGGCTAGGGCACCCCTAGGCTTTAGGCTCCCCTAGGCTAAGGCTAGGGCTCCCCTAACCTTCAGGCTAGGGCACCCCTAGGCTTTAGGCTCCCCTAGGTTAAGTCTAGGGCTCCCCTAGACTTCAGGCTAGGGCACCCCTAGGCTTTAGGCTCCCCTAGCCTTCAGGCTAGGGCTCCCCTAGCCTTCAGGCTAGGGCACCCCTAGGCTCTAGGCTCCCCTAGGCTAAGGCTAGGGCTCCCCTAGCCTTCAGGCTAGGGCACCCTTAGGCTTTAGGCTCCCCTAGCCTTCAGGCTAGGACTCCCCTAGCCTTCAGGCTAGGGCACCCCTAGGCTTTGGGGTCCCCTAGGCTAAGGCTAGGGCTCCACTAGCCTTCAGGCTAGGGCACCCCTAGGCTTTAGGCTCCCCTAGCCTTCAGGCTAGGGCACCCCTAGGCTTTAGGCTCCCCTAGGGTAAGGCTAGGGCTCCCCTATCCTTCAGGCTAGGGCACTTCTAGGCTTTAGGCTCCCCTCGCCTTCAGGCTAGGGCACCCCTAGGCTTTAGGCTCCCCTAGGCTAAGGCTAGGGCTCCCCTAGCCTTCAGGCTAGGGCACTCCTAGGCTTTAGGCTCCCCTAGCCTTCAGGCTAGGGCTCCCCTAGCCTTCAGGCTAGGGCACCCTAGGCTTTAGGCTCCCCTAGGCTAAGGCTAGGGCTCTCCTAGCCTTCAGGCTAGGGCACCCCTAGGCTTTAGGCTCCCCTAGCTTTCAGGCTAGGGCACCCCTAGGCTTTAGGCTCCCCTAGGCTAAGGCTAGGGCTCCCCTAGCCTTCAGGCTAGGGCACCCCTAGGCTTTAGGCTCCCCTAGCCTTCAGGCTAGGGCACCCCTAGGCTTTAGGCTCCCCTCGGCTAAGGCTAGGGCTCCCCTAGCCTTCAGGCTAGGGTACCCCTAGGGTTTAGGCTCCCCTAGCCTTCAGGCTAGGGCTCCCCTAGCCTTCAGGCTAGCGCACCCCTAGGCTTTAGGCTCCCCTAGGCTAAGGCTAGGGCTCCCCTAGCCTTCAGGCTAGGGCACCCCTAGGCTTTAGGCTCCCCTAGCCTTCAGGCTAGGGCACCCTAGGCTTTAGGCTCCCCTAGGCTAAGGCTAGGGCTCTCCTAGCCTTCAGGCTAGGGCACCCCTAGGCTTTAGGCTCCCCTAGCCTTCAGGCTAGGGCACCCCTAGGCTTTAGGCTCCCCTAGGCTAAGGCTAGGGCTCCCCTAGCCTTCAGGCTAGGGCACCCCTAGGCTTTAGGCTCCCCTAGCCTTCAGGCTAGGGCACCCCTAGGCTTTAGGCTCCCCTAGCCTTCAGGCTAGGGCTCCCCTAGCCTTCAGGCTAGGGCAACCCTAGGCTTTAGGCTCCCCTACCCTTCAGGCTAGGGCTCCCCTAGCCTTCAGGCTAGGGCACCCCTAGGCTTTAGGCTCCCCTAGCCTTCAGGCTAGGGCTCCCCAGCCTTCAGGCTAGGGCACCCCTAGGCTTTAGGCTCCCCTAGCCTTCAGGCTAGGGCACCCCTAGGCTTTAGGCTCCCCTAGCCTTCAGGCTAGGGCACCCCTAGGCTTTAGGCTCCCATAGACTTCAGGCTAGGGCACCCCTAGGCTTTAGGCTCCCCTAGCCTTCAGGCTAGGGCACCCCTAGGATTTAGGCTCCCCTAGCCTTCAGGCTAGGGCTCCCCTAGCCATCAGGCTAGGGCACCCCTAGGCTTTAGGCTCCCCTAGCCTTCAGGCTAGGGCTCCACTAGCCTTCAGGCTAGGGCACCCCTAGGTTTTAGGCACCCCTAGCCTTCAGGCTAGGGCACCCCTAGGCTTTAGGCTCCCCTAGCCTTCAGGCTAGGGCTTCCCCAGCCTTCAGGCTAGGGCACCCCTAGGCTTTAGGCTACCCTAGCCTTCAGGCTAGGGCTCCAGCCTTCAGGCTAGGGCACCCCTACGCTTTAGGCTCCCCTAGCCTTCAGGCTAGGGCACTCCTAGGCTTTAGGCTCCCCTAGCCTTCAGGCTAGGGCACCCCTAGGCTTTAAGCTCCCCTAGCCTTCAGGCTAGGGCACACCTAGGTTTTAGGCTCCCCTAGCCTTCAGGCTAGGGCACCCCTAGGCTTTAGGCTCCCCTTGCCTTCAGGCTTGGGCACCTCTAGGCTTTAGGCTCCCCTAGGCTAAGGCTGGGGCTCCCCTAGCCTTCAGGCTAGGGCACCCCTAGGCTTTAGGCTCCCCTAGGCTAAGGCTAGGGCTCCCCTAGCCTTCAGGCTAGGGCACCCCTAGGCTTTAGGCTAGGGCTCCCCTAGGCTAAGGCTAGGGCTCCCCTAGCCTTCAGGCTAAGGCACCCCTACGCTTTTGGCTCCCCTAGGCTAAGGCTAGGGCTCCCCTAGCCTTCAGACTAGGGCACCCCTAGGCTTTAGGCTCCCCTAGACTTCAGGCTAGGGCTCCCCTAGCCTTCAGGCTCGGGCACCCCTAGGCTTTAGGCTCCCCTAGGCTAAGGCTAGGGCTACCCTAGCCTTCAGGCTAGGGCACCCTTAGGCTTTAGGCTCCCCTAGCCTTCAGGCTAGGACTCCCCTAGCCTTCAGGCTAGGGCACCCCTAGGCTTTAGGCTCCCCTAGGCTAAGGCTAGGGCTCCACTAGCCTTCAGGCTAGGGTACCCCTAGGCTTTAGGCTCCCCTAGCCTTCAGGCTAGGGCTCCCCTAGCCTTCAGGCTAGGGCACCCCTAGGCTTTAGGCTCCCCTAGGGTAAGGCTAGGGCTCCCCTAGCCTTCAGGCTAGGGCACCCCTAGGCTTTAGGCTCCCTTCGCGTTCAGGCTAGGGCACCCCTAGGCTTTAGGCTCCCCTAGGCTAAGGCTAGGGCTCCCCTAGCCTTCAGGCTAGGACACTCCTAGGCTTTAGGCTCCCCTAGCCTTCAGGCTAGGGCTCCCCTAGCCTTCAGGCTAGGGCACCCTAAGCTTTAGGCTCCCCTAGGCTAAGGCTAGGGCTCTCCTAGCTTTCAGGCTAGGGCACCCCTAGGATTTAGGCTCCCCTAGCCTTCAGGCTAGGGCACCCCTAGGCTTTAGGCTCCCCTAGGCTAAGGCTAGGGCTCCCCTAGCCTTCAGGCTAGGGTACCCCTAGGGTTTAGGCTCCCCTAGCGTTCAGGCTAGGGCTCCCCTAGCCTTCAGGCTAGCGCACCCCTAGGCTTTAGGCTCCCCTAGGCTAAGGCTAGGGCTCCCCTAGCCTTCAGGCTATGGCACCGCTAGGCTTTAGGCTCCCCTAGTCTTCAGGCTAGGGCTCCCCTAGCCTTCAGGCTAGGGCACCCCTAGGCTTTAGGCTCCCCTAGCCTTCAGGCTAGGGCTCCCCTAGCCTTCAGTCTAGGGCACCCCTAGGCTTTAGGCTCCCTTAGCCTTCAGGCTAGGGCTCCCCTAGCCTTCAGGCTAGGGCACCCCTAGGATTTAGGCTCCCCTAGCCTTCAGGCTAGGGCTCCTCTAGCCTTCAGTCTAGGGCAACCCTAGGCTTTAGGCTCCCCTAGCCTTCAGGCTAGGGCACCCCTAGGCTTTAGGCTCTCGTAGCCTTCAGGCTAGGGCTCCCCTAGCCTTCAGGCTAGGGCACCCCTAGGCTTTAGGCTCCCCTAGCCTTCAGGCTATCGCTCCCCTAGCCTTCAGTCTAGGGCACCCCTAGGCTTTAGGCTCCCCTAGCCTTCAGGCTAGTGCTCCCCTAGCCTTCAGGCTAGGGCACCCCTAGGCTTTAGGCTCCCCTATCCTTCAGGCTAGGGCTCCCCTAGCCTTAAGGCTAGGGCACCCCTAGGCTTTAGGCTCCCCTAGGCTAAGGCTAGGGCTCCCCTAGCCTTCAGGCTAGGGCACCCCTAGGCTTTAGGCTCCCCTAGGCTAAGGCTAGGGCTCCCCTAGCCTTCAGGCTAGGGCACCCCTAGGCTTTAGGCTCCCCTAGGCTAAGGCTAGGGCTCCCCTAGCCTTCAGGCTAGGGCACCCCTAGGCTTTAGGCTCCCCTAGGCTAAGGCTAGGGCTCCCCTAGCCTTCAGGCTAGGGCACCCCTAGGCTTTAGGCTAGGGCTCCCCTAGGCTAAGGCTAGGGCTCCCCTAGCCTTCAGGTTGGGCACCCCTAGGCTTTAGGCTAGGGCTCCCCTAGGCTAAGGCTAGGGCTCCCCTAGCCTTCAGGGTAGGGCGCCCCTAGGCTTTAGGGTAGGGCTCCCCTAGGCTAAGGCTAGGGCTCCCCTAGCCTTCAGGCTAGGGCACCCCTAGGCTTTAGGCTCCCCTAGGCTAAGGGTAGGGCTCCCCTAGACTTCAGGCTAGGGCACCCCTAGGCTTTAGGCTCCCCTAGGCTAAGGCTAGGGCTCCCCTAACCTTCAGGCTAGGGCACCCCTAGGCTTTAGGCTCCCCTAGGTTAAGTCTAGGGCTCCCCTAGCCTTCAGGCTAGGGCACCCCTAGGCTTTAGGCTCCCCTAGCCTTCAGGCTAGGGCACCCCTAGGCTCTAGGCTCCCCTAGGCTAAGGCTAGGGCTCCCCTAGCCTTCAGGCTAGGGCACCCTTAGGCTTTAGGCTCCCCTAGCCTTCAGGCTAGGACTCCCCTAGCCTTCAGGCTAGGGCACCCCTAGGCTTTGGGGTCCCCTAGGCTAAGGCTAGGGCTCCACTAGCCTTCAGGCTAGGGCACCCCTAGGCTTTAGGCTCCCCTAGCCTTCAGGCTAGGGCACCCCTAGGCTTTAGGCTCCCCTAGGGTAAGGCTAGGGCTCCCCTATCCTTCAGGCTAGGGCACTTCTAGGCTTTAGGCTCCCCTCGCCTTCAGGCTAGGGCACCCCTAGGCTTTAGGCTCCCCTAGGCTAAGGCTAGGGCTCCCCTAGCCTTCAGGCTAGGGCACTCCTAGGCTTTAGGATCCCCTAGCCTTCAGGCTAGGGCACCCTAGGCTTTAGGCTCCCCTAGGCTAAGGCTAGGGCTCTCCTAGCCTTCAGGCTAGGGCACCCCTAGGCTTTAGGCTCCCCTAGCTTTCAGGCTAGGGCACCCCTAGGCTTTAGGCTCCCCTAGGCTAAGGCTAGGGCTCCCCTAGCCTTCAGGCTAGGGCACCCCTAGGCTTTAGGCTCCCCTAGCCTTCAGGCTAGGGCACCCCTAGGTTTCGGGCTCCCCTAGGCTAAGGCTAGGGCTCCCCTAGCCTTCAGGCTAGGGCACCCCTAGGCTTTAGGCTCCCCTAGCCTTCAGGCTCGGGCTCCCCTAGCCTTCAGGCTAGCGCACCACTAGGCTTTAGGCTCCCCTAGCCTTCAGGTAGGGCTCCACTAGCCTTCAGGCTAGGGCGCCCCTAGGCTTTAGGCTCCCCTAGGCTAAGGCTAGGGCTCCCCTAGCCTTCAGGCTAGGGCACCCCTAGGCTTTAGGCTCCCCTAGCCTTCAGGCTAGGGCACCCCTAGGCTTTAGGCTCCCCTAGGCTAAGGCTAGCGCTTCACTAGCCTTCAGGATAGGGCACCCCTAGGCTTTAGGCTCCCCTAGCCTTCAGGCTAGGGCACCCCTAGGCTTTAGGCTCCCCTAGGGTAAGGCTAGGGCTCCCCTAGCCTTCAGGCAAGGGCACCCCTAGGCTTTAGCCTACCCTAGCCTTCAGGCTAGGGCACCCCTAGGCTTTAGGCTCCCCTAGGCTAAGGCTAGGGCTCCCCTAGCCTTCAGGCTAGGGCACCCCTAGGCTTTAGGCTCCGCTAGCCTTCAGGCTAGGGCTCCCCTAGCCTTCAGGCTAGGGCACCCCTAGGCTGTAGCTCCCCTAGGATAAGGCTAGGGCTCCCCTAGGCTTCAGGCTAGGGCACCCCTAGGCTTTAGGCTCCCCTAGCCTTCAGGCTAGGGCTCCCCTATCCTTCAGGCTAGTGCAACCCTAGGCTTTAGGCTCCCCTAGGCTAAGGCTAGGGCTCCCCTAGCCTTCAGGCTAGGGCACCCGTAGGCTTTAGGCTCCCCTAGCCTTCAGGCTAGGGCACCCCTAGGCTTTAGGCTCCCCTAGGCTAAGGCTAGGGCTCCCCTAGCCTTCAGGCTAGGGCACCCCTAGGCTTTAGGCTCCCCTAGCCTTCAGGCTAGGGCCCCCCTAGCCTTCAGGCTAGGGCACCCTAGGCTTTAGGCTCCCCTAGGCTAAGGCTAGGGCTCTCCTAGCCTTCAGGCTAGGGCACCCCTAGGCTTTAGGCTCCCCTATCCTTCAGGCTAGGGCACCCCTAGGCTTTAGGCTCCCCTAGGCTAAGGCTAGGGCTCCCCTAGCCTTCAGGCTAGGGCACCCCTAGGCTTTAGGCTCCCCTAGCCTTCAGGCTAGGGCAGCCCTAGGCTTTAGGCTCCCCTAGCCTTCAGGCTAGGGCTCCCCTAGCCTTCAGGGTAGGGCAACCCTAGGCTTTAGGCTCCCCTACCCTTCAGGCTAGGGCTCCCCTAGCCTTCAGGCTAGGGCACCCCTAGGCTTTAGGCTCCCCTAGCCTTCAAGCTAGGGCTCCCCAGCCTTCAGGCTAGGGCACCCCTAGGCTTTAGGCTCCCCTAGCCTTCAGGCTAGGGCACCCCTAGGCTTTAGGCTCCCCTAGCCTTCAGGCTAGGGCACCCCTAGGCTTTAGGCTCCCATAGACTTCAGGCTAGGGCACCCCTAGGCTTTAGGCTCCCCTAGCCTTCAGGCTAGGGCACCCCTAGGATTTAGGCTCCCCTAGCCTTCAGGCTAGGGCTCCCCTAGCCATCAGGCTAGGGCACCCCTAGGCTTTAGGCTCCCCTAGCCTTCAGGCTAGGGCTCCACTAGCCTTCAGGCTAGGGCACCCCTAGGTTTTAGGCACCCCTAGCCTTCAGGCTAGGGCACCCCTAGGCTTTAGGCTCCCCTAGCCTTCAGGCTAGGGCTTCCCCAGCCTTCAGGCTAGGGCACCCCTAGGCTTTAGGCTACCCTAGCCTTCAGGCTAGGGCTCCAGCCTTCAGGCTAGGGCACCCCTAGGCTTTAGGCTCCCCTAGCCTTCAGGCTAGGCCACTCCTAGGCTTTAGGCTCCCCTAGCCTTCAGGCTAGGGCACCCCTAGGCTTTAGGCTCCCCTAGCCTTCAGGCTAGGGCACACCTAGGTTTTAGGCTCCCCTAGCCTTCAGGCTAGGGCACCCCTAGGCTTTAGGCTCCCCTTGCCTTCAGGCTTGGGCACCTCTAGGCTTTAGGCTCCCCTAGGCTAAGGCTATGGCTCCCCTAGCCTTCAGGCTAGGGCACCCCTAGGCTTTAGGCTCCCCTAGGCTACGGCTAGGGCTCCCCTAGCCTTCAGGCTAGGGCACCCCTAGGCTTTAGGCTAGGGCTCCCCTAGGCTAAGGCTAGGGCTCCCCTAGCCTTCAGGCTAGGGCACCCCTACGCTTTAGGCTCCCCTAGGCTAAGGCTAGGGCTCCCCTAGCCTTCAGACTAGGGCACCCCTAGGCTTTAGGCTCCCCTAGACTTCAGGCTAGGGCTCCCGTAGCCTTCAGGCTCGGGCACCCCTAGGCTTTAGGCTCCCCTAGGCTAAGGCTAGGGCTCCCCTAGCCTTCAGGCTAGGGCACCCTTAGGCTTTAGGCTCCCCTAGCCTTCAGGCTAGGACTCCCCTAGCCTTCAGGCTAGGGCACCCCTAGGCTTTAGGCTCCCCTAGGCTAAGGCTAGGGCTCCACTAGCCTTCAGGCTAGGGCACCCCTAGGCTTTAGGCTCCCCTAGCCTTCAGGCTAGGGCTCCCCTAGCCTTCAGGCTAGGGCACCCCTAGGCTTTAGGCTCCCCTAGGGTAAGGCTAGGGCTCCCCTAGCCTTCAGGCTAGGGCACCCCTAGGCTTTAGGCTCCCTTCGCCTTCAGGCTAGGGCACCCCTAGGCTTTAGGCTCCCCTAGGCTAAGGCTAGGGCTCCCCTAGCCTTCAGGCTAGGACACTCCTAGGCTTTAGGCTCCCCTAGCCTTCAGGCTAGGGCTCCCCTAGCCTTCAGGCTATGGCACCCTAAGCTTTAGGCTCCCCTAGGCTAAGGCTAGGGCTCTCCTAGCCTTCAGGCTAGGGCACCCCTAGGCTTTAGGCTCCCCTAGCCTTCAGGCTAGGGCACCCCTAGGCTTTAGGCTCCCCTAGGCTAAGGCTAGGGCTCCCCTAGCCTTCAGGCTAGGGTACCCCTAGGGTTTAGGCTCCCCTAGCGTTCAGGCTAGGGCTCCCCTAGCCTTCAGGCTAGCGCACCCCTAGGCTTTAGGCTCCCCTAGGCTAAGGCTAGGGCTCCCCTAGCCTTCAGGCTAGGGCACCGCTAGGCTTTAGGCTCCCCTAGTCTTCAGGCTAGGGCTCCCCTAGCCTTCAGGCTAGGGCACCCCTAGGCTTTAGGCTCCCCTAGCCTTCAGGCTAGGGCTCCCCTAGCCTTCAGTCTAGGGCACCCCTAGGCTTTAGGCTCCCCTAGCCTTCAGGCTAGGCTCCCCTAGCCTTCAGGCTAGGGCTCCTCTAGCCTTCAGTCTAGGGCAACCCTAGGCTTTAGGCTCCCCTAGCCTTCAGGCTAGGGCACCCCTAGGCTTTAGGCTCTCGTAGCCTTCAGGCTTGGGCTCCACTAGCCTTCAGGCTAGGGCACCCCTAGGCTTTAGGCTCCCCTAGCCTTCAGGCTATCGCTCCCCTAGCCTTCAGGCTAGGGCACCCCTAGGCTTTAGGCTCCCCTAGCCTTCAGGCTAGTGCTCCCCTAGCCTTCAGGCTAGGGCACCCCTAGGCTTTAGGCTCCCCTATCCTTCAGGCTAGGGCTCCCCTAGCCTTAAGGCTAGGGCACCCCTAGGCTTTAGGCTCCCCTAGGCTAAGGCTAGGGCTCCCCTAGCCTTCAGGCTAGGGCACCCCTAGGCTTTAGGCTCCCCTAGGCTAAGGCTAGGGCTCCCCTAGCCTTCAGGCTAGGGCACCCCTAGGCTTTAGGCTCCCCTAGGCTAAGGCTAGGGCTCCCCTAGCC
Organism: Tenrec ecaudatus; assembly: GCF_050624435.1. Lineage (NCBI taxonomy): Eukaryota > Metazoa > Chordata > Mammalia > Afrosoricida > Tenrecidae > Tenrec > Tenrec ecaudatus. The sequence goes on from NW_027458444.1 coordinate 72,471, forward strand.
TTCAGGCTAGGGCACCCCTAGGCTTTAGACTAGGGCTCCCCTAGGCTAAGGCTAGGGCTCCCCTAGCCTTCAGGTTGGGCACCCCTAGGCTTTAGGCTAGGGCTCCCCTAGGCTAAGGCTAGGGCTCCCCTAGCCTTCAGGCTAGGGCGCCCCTAGGCTTTAGGCTAGGGCTCCCCTAGGCTAAGACTAGGGCTCCCCTAGCCTTCAGGCTAGGGCACCCCTAGGCTTTAGGCTCCCCTAGGCTAAGGGTAGGGCTCCCCTAGCCTTCAGGCTAGGGCACCCCTAGGCTTTAGGCTCCCCTAGGCTAAGGCTAGGGCTCCCCTAGCCTTCAGGCTAGGGCACCCCTAGGCTTTAGGCTAGGGCTCCCCTAGGCTAAGGCTAGGGCTCCCCTAGCCTTCAGGCTAGGGCACCCCTACGCTTTAGGCTCCCCTAGGCTAAGACTAGGGCTCCCCTAGCCTTCAGACTAGGGCACCCCTAGGCTTTAGGCTCCCCTAGACTTCAGGCTAGGGCTCCCGTAGCCTTCAGGCTCGGGCACCCCTAGGCTTTAGGCTCCCCTAGGCTAAGGCTAGGGCTCCCCTAGCCTTCAGGCTAGGGCACCCTTAGGCTTTAGGCTCCCCTAGCCTTCAGGCTAGGACTCCCCTAGCCTTCAGGCTAGGGCACCCCTAGGCTTTAGGCTCCCCTAGGCTAAGGCTAGGGCTCCACTAGCCTTCAGGCTAGGGCACCCCTAGGCTTTAGGCTCCCCTAGCCTTCAGGCTAGGGCTCCCCTAGCCTTCAGGCTAGGGCACCCCTAGGCTTTAGGCTCCCCTAGGGTAAGGGTAGGGCTCCCCTAGCCTTCAGGCTAGGGCACCCCTAGGCTTTAGGCTCCCTTCGCCTTCAGGCTAGGGCACCCCTAGGCTTTAGGCTCCCCTAGGCTAAGGCTAGGGCTCCCCTAGCCTTCAGGCTAGGACACTCCTAGGCTTTAGGCTCCCCTAGCCTTCAGGCTAGGGCTCCCCTAGCCTTCAGGCTATGGCACCCTAAGCTTTAGGCTCCCCTAGGCTAAGGCTAGGGCTCTCCTAGCCTTCAGGCTAGGGCACCCCTAGGCTTTAGGCTCCCCTAGCCTTCAGGCTAGGGCACCCCTAGGCTTTAGGCTCCCCTAGGCTAAGGCTAGGGCTCCCCTAGCCTTCAGGCTAGGGTACCCCTAGGGTTTAGGCTCCCCTAGCGTTCAGGCTAGGGCTCCCCTAGCCTTCAGGCTAGCGCACCCCTAGGCTTTAGGCTCCCCTAGGCTAAGGCTAGGGCTCCCCTAGCCTTCAGGCTAGGGCACCGCTAGGCTTTAGGCTCCCCTAGTCTTCAGGCTAGGGCTCCCCTAGCCTTCAGGCTAGGGCACCCCTAGGCTTTAGGCTCCCCTAGCCTTCAGGCTAGGGCTCCCCTAGCCTTCAGTCTAGGGCACCCCTAGGCTTTAGGCTCCCCTAGCCTTCAGGCTAGGCTCCCCTAGCCTTCAGGCTAGGGCTCCTCTAGCCTTCAGTCTAGGGCAACCCTAGGCTTTAGGCTCCCCTAGCCTTCAGGCTAGGGCACCCCTAGGCTTTAGGCTCTCGTAGCCTTCAGGCTTGGGCTCCACTAGCCTTCAGGCTAGGGCACCCCTAGGCTTTAGGCTCCCCTAGCCTTCAGGCTATCGCTCCCCTAGCCTTCAGGCTAGGGCACCCCTAGGCTTTAGGCTCCCCTAGCCTTCAGGCTAGTGCTCCCCTAGCCTTCAGGCTAGGGCACCCCTAGGCTTTAGGCTCCCCTATCCTTCAGGCTAGGGCTCCCCTAGCCTTAAGGCTAGGGCACCCCTAGGCTTTAGGCTCCCCTAGGCTAAGGCTAGGGCTCCCCTAGCCTTCAGGCTAGGGCACCCCTAGGCTTTAGGCTCCCCTAGGCTAAGGCTAGGGCTCCCCTAGCCTTCAGGCTAGGGCACCCCTAGGCTTTAGGCTCCCCTAGGCTAAGGCTAGGGCTCCCCTAGCCTTCAGGCTAGGGCACCCCTAGGCTTTAGACTAGGGCTCCCCTAGGCTAAGGCTAGGGCTCCCCTAGCCTTCAGGTTGGGCACCCCTAGGCTTTAGGCTAGGGCTCCCCTAGGCTAAGGCTAGGGCTCCCCTAGCCTTCAGGCTAGGGCGCCCCTAGGCTTTAGGCTAGGGCTCCCCTAGGCTAAGGCTAGGGCTCCCCTAGCCTTCAGGCTAGGGCACCCCTAGGCTTTAGGCTCCCCTAGGCTAAGGGTAGGGCTCCCCTAGCCTTCAGGCTAGGGCACCCCTAGGCTTTAGGCTCCCCTAGGCTAAGGCTAGGGCTCCCCTAACCTTCAGGCTAGGGCACCCCTAGGCTTTAGGCTCCCCTAGGTTAAGTCTAGGGCTCCCCTAGCCTTCAGGCTAGGGCACCCCTAGGCTTTAGGCTCCCCTAGCCTTCAGGCTAGGGCTCCCCTAGCCTTCAGGCTAGGGCACCCCTAGGCTCTAGGCTCCCCTAGGCTAAGGCTAGGGCTCCCCTAGCCTTCAGGCTAGGGCACCCTTAGGCTTTAGGCTCCCCTAGCCTTCAGGCTAGGACTCCCCTAGCCTTCAGGCTAGGGCACCCCTAGGCTTTGGGGTCCCCTAGGCTAAGGCTAGGGCTCCACTAGCCTTCAGGCTAGGGCACCCCTAGGCTTTAGGCTCCCCTAGCCTTCAGGCTAGGGCACCCCTAGGCTTTAGGCTCCCCTAGGGTAAGGCTAGGGCTACCCTATCCTTCAGGCTAGGGCACTTCTAGGCTTTAGGCTCCCCTCGCCTTCAGGCTAGGGCACCCCTAGGCTTTAGGCTCCCCTAGGCTAAGGCTAGGGCTCCCCTAGCCTTCAGGCTAGGGCACTCCTAGGCTTTAGGCTCCCCTAGCCTTCAGGCTAGGGCTCCCCTAGCCTTCAGGCTAGGGCACCCTAGGCTTTAGGCTCCCCTAGGCTAAGGCTAGGGCTCTCCTAGCCTTCAGGCTAGGGCACCCCTAGGCTTTAGGCTCCCCTAGCTTTCAGGCTAGGGCACCCCTAGGCTTTAGGCTCCCCTAGGCTAAGGCTAGGGCTCCCCTAGCCTTCAGGCTAGGGCACCCCTAGGCTTTAGGCTCCCCTAGCCTTCAGGCTAGGGCACCCCTAGGCTTTAGGCTCCCCTAGGCTAAGGCTAGGGCTCCCCTAGCCTTCAGGCTAGGGTACCCCTAGGGTTTAGGCTCCCCTAGCCTTCAGGCTAGGGCTCCCCTAGCCTTCAGGCTAGCGCACCCCTAGGCTTTAGGCTCCCCTAGGCTAAGGCTAGGGCTCCCCTAGCCTTCAGGCTAGGGCACCCCTAGGCTTTAGGCTCCCCTAGCCTTCAGGCTAGGGCACCCCTAGGCTTTAGGCTCCCCTAGGCTAAGGCTTGGGCTCCCCTAGCCTTCAGGCTAGGGTACCCCTAGGGTTTAGGCTCCCCTAGCCTTCAGGCTAGGGCTCCCCTAGCCTTCAGGCTAGCGCACCCCTAGGCTTTAGGCTCCCCTAGGCTAAGGCTAGGGCTCCCCTAGCCTTCAGGCAAGGGCACCCCTAGGCTTTAGGCTCCCCTAGCCTTCAGGCTAGGGCACCCCTAGTTTTTAGGCTCCCCTAGCCTTCAGGCTAGGGCTCGCCTAGCCTTCAGGCTTGCGCACCCCTAGGCTTTAGGCTCCCCTAGCCTTCAGGCTAGGGCTCCCCTAGGCTTTAGGCTCCCCTAGCCTTCAGGCTAGGGCTCCCCTAGCCTTCAGGCTAGGGCACCCCTAGGCTTTAGGCTCCCCTAGCCTTCAGGCTAGGGCTCCCCTAGCCTTCAGTCTAGGGCACCTCTAGGCCTTAGGCTCCCCTAGCCTTCAGGCTAGGGCTCCCCTAGCCTTCACGCTAGGGCACCCCTAGGCTTTAGGCTCCCCTAGCCTTCAGGCTAGGGCTCCTCTAGCCTTCAGGCTAGGGCACCCCTAGGCTTTAGGCTCCCCTAGCCTTCAGGCTAGGGCACTCCTAGGCTTTAGGCTCCCCTAGCCTTCAGGCTAGGGCACCCCTAGGCTTTAGGCTCCCCTAGCCTTCAGGCTAGGGCACACCTAGGTTTTAGGCTCCCCTAGCCTTCAGGCTAGGGCACCCCTAGGCTTTAGGCTCCCCTTGCCTTCAGGCTTGGGCACCTCTAGGCTTTAGGCTCCCCTAGGTTAAGGCTATGGCTCCCTAGCCTTCAGGCTAGGGCACCCCTAGGCTTTAGGCTCCCCTAGGCTAAGGCTAAGGCTCCCCTAGCCTTCAGGCTAGGGCACCCCTAGGCTTTAGGCTAGGGCTCCCCTAGGCTAAGGCTAGGGCTCCCCTAGCCTTCAGGCTAGGGCACCCCTACGCTTTAGGCTCCCCTAGGCTAAGGCTAGGGCTCCCCTAGCCTTCAGACTAGGGCACCCCTAGGCTTTAGGCTCCCCTAGACTTCAGGCTAGGGCTCCCGTAGCCTTCAGGCTCGGGCACCCCTAGGCTTTAGGCTCCACTAGGCTAAGGCTAGGGCTCCCCTAGCCTTCAGGCTAGGGCACCCTTAGGCTTTAGGCTCCCCTAGGCTAAGGCTAGGGCTCCACTAGCCTTCAGGCTAGGGCACCCCTAGGCTTTAGGCTCCCCTAGCCTTCAGGCTAGGGCACCCCTAGGCTTTAGGCTCCCCTAGGGTAAGGCTAGGGCTCCCCTAGCCTTCAGGCTAGGGCACCCCTAGGCTTTAGGCTCCCTTCGCCTTCAGGCTAGGGCACCCCTAGGCTTTAGGCTCCCCTAGGCTAAGGCTAGGGCTCCCCTAGCCTTCAGGCTAGGACACTCCTAGGCTTTAGGCTCCCCTAGCCTTCAGGCTAGGGCTCCCCTAGCCTTCAGGCTATGGCACCCTAAGCTTTAGGCTCCCCTAGGCTAAGGCTAGGGCTCTCCTAGCCTTCAGGCTAGGGCACCCCTAGGCTTTAGGCTCCCCTAGCCTTCAGGCTAGGGCACCCCTAGGCTTTAGGCTCCCCTAGGCTAAGGCTAGGGCTCCCCTAGCCTTCAGGCTAGGGTACCCCTAGGGTTTAGGCTCCCCTAGCGTTCAGGCTAGGGCTCCCCTAGCCTTCAGGCTAGCGCACCCCTAGGCTTTAGGCTCCCCTAGGCTAAGGCTAGGGCTCCCCTAGCCTTCAGGCTAGGGCACCGCTAGGCTTTAGGCTCCCCTAGTCTTCAGGCTAGGGCTCCCCTAGCCTTCAGGCTAGGGCACCCCTAGGCTTTAGGCTCCCCTAGCCTTCAGGCTAGGGCTCCCCTAGCCTTCAGTCTAGGGCACCCCTAGGCTTTAGGCTCCCCTAGCCTTCAGGCTAGGCTCCCCTAGCCTTCAGGCTAGGGCACCCCTAGGCTTTAGGCTCCCCTAGCCTTCAGGCTAGGGCTCCTCTAGCCTTCAGTCTAGGGCAACCCTAGGCTTTAGGCTCCCCTAGCCTTCAGGCTAGGGCACCCCTAGGCTTTAGGCTCTCGTAGCCTTCAGGCAAGGGCTCCACTAGCCTTCAGGCTAGGGCACCCCTAGGCTTTAGGCTCCCCTAGCCTTCAGGCTATCGCTCCCCTAGCCTTCAGGCTAGGGCACCCCTAGGCTTTAGGCTCCCCTAGCCTTCAGGCTAGTGCTCCCCTAGCCTTCAGGCTAGGGCACCCCTAGGCTTTAGGCTCCCCTATCCTTCAGGCTAGGGCTCCCCTAGCCTTAAGGCTAGGGCACCCCTAGGCTTTAGGCTCCCCTAGGCTAAGGCTAGGGCTCCCCTAGCCTTCAGGCTAGGGCACCCCTAGGCTTTAGGCTCCCCTAGGCTAAGGCTAGGGCTCCCCTAGCCTTCAGGCTAGGGCACCCCTAGGCTTTAGGCTCCCCTAGGCTAAGGCTAGGGCTCCCCTAGCCTTCAGGCTAGGGCACCCCTAGGCTTTAGACTAGGGCTCCCCTAGGCTAAGGCTAGGGCTCCCCTAGCCTTCAGGTTGGGCACCCCTAGGCTTTAGGCTAGGGCTCCCCTAGGCTAAGGCTAGGGCTCCCCTAGCCTTCAGGCTAGGGCGCCCCTAGGCTTTAGGCTAGGGCTCCCCTAGGCTAAGGCTAGGGCTCCCCTAGCCTTCAGGCTAGGGCACCCCTAGGCTTTAGGCTCCCCTAGGCTAAGGGTAGGGCTCCCCTAGCCTTCAGGCTAGGGCACCCCTAGGCTTTAGGCTCCCCTAGGCTAAGGCTAGGGCTCCCCTAACCTTCAGGCTAGGGCACCCCTAGGCTTTAGGCTCCCCTAGGTTAAGTCTAGGGCTCCCCTAGCCTTCAGGCTAGGGCACCCCTAGGCTTTAGGCTCCCCTAGCCTTCAGGCTAGGGCTCCCCTAGCCTTCAGGCTAGGGCACCCCTAGGCTCTAGGCTCCCCTAGGCTAAGGCTAGGGCTCCCCTAGCCTTCAGGCTAGGGCACCCTTAGGCTTTAGGCTCCCCTAGCCTTCAGGCTAGGACTCCCCTAGCCTTCAGGCTAGGGCACCCCTAGGCTTTGGGGTCCCCTAGGCTAAGGCTAGGGCTCCACTAGCCTTCAGGCTAGGGCACCCCTAGGCTTTAGGCTCCCCTAGCCTTCAGGCTAGGGCACCCCTAGGCTTTAGGCTCCCCTAGGGTAAGGCTAGG